>NC_064808.1:89589196-89634070 GCF_023721935.1 Panthera uncia | reverse complement strand
TAGGGGCGCCTGGGTGGCTCAGTCGGTTAAGCGTCCGACTTCGGCGCAGGTCATGATCTCGCGGTCCGTGAGTTCGAGCCCCGCGTCGGGCTCTGTGCTGACTGCTCAGAGCCTGGAGCCTGTTTCACATTCTGTGTCTCCCTCTCTCTGACCCTCCCCCGTTCATGCTCTGTCTCTCTCTGCCTCAAAAATAAATAAACGTTAAAAAAAAAAATTTAAAAACAATTAAAAAAAAAAGAGGAAAGAGAGGGGTGCCTGGCTAGCTCAGTTGGTAGAGCATGCAACTCTTGATCTTGGGGTTGGGAGTTCAAGCCCTACACTGGCAGTAGAGCTTACTTAAAAAATAAAATAGGGTGCCTGGGTGGCTCATTGGTTTAAGCGTCTGACTCTTGATTTCAGCTCAGGTCATGACCTCACAGTCATAACATCAAGCCCCATGTCAGGGTCTTCCCTGGGCATAGAGTCTGCTTAGGATTCTCTCCCTCTCCGTTTGTCCCTCCTCCACTCACTCTCTCAAAATTAATTAATTAATTAATTATAAATAAATAAATAAATAAATAAATAAAAAGAGGAATGAGGACTCTGTCTTTGTACTGATATGGAAAGATCTCCAAAAATATTTTAAGGGTAAAAAGAAAAAATCCACCAAGGTGCAGAAAAGTGTGCATAAAAGGGGGATACCAAGAATCTATATTTGTGTTCACTTGGATAAGTGGGGGACAGGAATGGAGGGAGATATTTCATATACCTTTTGATTTTTGAACCATGTTATGTATTACCTTTTTAATTTTTTTATGTTTATTTATTTTTGAGAGAGACAGAGTGCAAGCAGGGGAGGAACAGAGAGAAAGGGAGACACAGAATCGGAAGCAGGCTCCTGGCTCTGAGCGGTCAGCACAGAGCCCGACGTGGGGCTTAAACCCACAAACCGTGAGATTGTGACCTGAGCCAAAGGCAGCCGCTTAACCCACTGAGCCACCCAGGCACCCTACACATTACCTTTTTAAAGACAAAACAAAACAAAGGAACACCAGGAGCACTATGCAAATCCCACAAAACATCTAGAAAGAGCTGCTGATTTGCATCCTTGGGCTCTGAATTATACAGTGGCGGTGGATATGGAAAGGGATAGATTTGAGAAATATTTTTTTATAGAGTTCATTTATTTTTGAAAGAGAGAGTGAGAGAGGGTGAGCATGGGAGGGGCAGAGAGAAAGGGAGACAGATTATCCCAAGCAATCTCCACACTGTCAGGGGAGAGCCTGATGTGGGGCCTAAACTCACAAACCATGAGATCACAGCTTGAACTGAAATCAAGAGTTGGACGCTTAACCAACTGAGCCATCCAGGCACCCTGATTTGAGAAATGTTTTTTAAGAGTAAAATCCCCCTGGTTGGGTGTGAGGTGAGAGAGAAGCAGAGGCAGGATCCAAGGTGGCCCCCAGATGGGGGTAGCTGGTGGAATATGGCATCGTTCTGAGATGAGAAGACTGGAAAGAAGCATGTTGGGGAACCAAGGAGGTGTGGAGAATCACTTCACCTCTGAACACAGACACTCAGTTCCTGGGACCCTTCCTGGTCCTACTTCTCCATCCATCCACAGGCCATATTTCTGGCGACAGATTTCTAGTTTACTGGTGATGTTCCCTCCTACCAGACACAGGGTATGAATCCCAAGATAGGGTGGGGTCTATAGGCGGCTCTGGGCAACATCCTGAGCATCAAGTCTTCCAGGGAGAAGAGGCTAATGTCTGGAGCAGTAGGGAGGAGGCCCAGTGAGTGGGCATGGCAACCAAAATCCCACATTCCCTGCTGGGTCAGTGTGTCCTAGAGAAAGGGCAGGTCTCTGTGTTCCATTTCCCATCTCCGTTCTAATTCTCTTTGGCTCACCATCTGCTGCTGGAGAGGAGTCTGGGGCTGTGAGCCTGGCGCATCCCAGGAGACAACAGCCCGTTCTCCCAGGATTGATGTCTACCCAGGGGCACCGTGGTACTGATGGCAGTGGGAGAGGTAGAAGCCAGAGGAAGGGAACTCTAGGCAAAATGAGCGTGTTTGATGTGACATTCACGTGAGAAGTGCAGTGGGATGGGATGTGTTTGGGGTGCATCTACCCATTTGCTGACAATAGCAGTCCGCTCAGCTGTGGGCCCTCCTACAAGCCCGTCTGGGGAGTTGGGGGCCAGAATGAAAAACGGACTGAATAGCCAATGGCAGCCACGCTGTTTGGTGTTAGAGGCATTATGAACTGGTATGTGAAATATGGCCACACTCTTGGTTTTAGTTGGAGCTGGAAAGGATTAGAAGACAATTAATAAATCATTTAGTGCCTTGAGTTTAAGTAACTTATTATTATGGGCTGCATATATTTATTACGCTTCACTGAGCAACATTGGCAAATTTCCTTCAAATGTCACACAATTTGTATGCAATTTGTTTCAGAAGGGTTTTTTTTTTAATGCATATATAAATTATTAACCTGAATTCTTCAGGACAGATTGCCAGAATCCTAGCCCCTCCCCCACCATCCCTTATGAGTCTCATAAAGACTTTCCCCCAAATGATGACGGTGCCCTGTTCCCCCCAGCCCGCCAGCTGAGGGGCTGGGAGAGGAGGCAGAGTGGCTTGCTGTCTCCTTGATCTGCGATGGGGCAGAGACCTAAATCCTGCCTTCCAAAGCTTTAGGGAAAAGGAGAGAAATCAGGCTGGCAGGCTAGGTCTGTCCTTAAGTAGGACTAGGGTCCTGTTGACTACGGAGCTGGAAGCATTTCAGACACTGATGGTTCCACACTGTTCATTTCATCACTGGACTGGACAATCTAGTCCACATTTTTTCAGGCCTGATTCTGTGGTGTCTTCATGTTTTTCTTGGTGGAGCAGTTTAAAGTTTTGATACGATGACATTTTTAATTGACTCCTGAATTATGACAGCCCCTCCCCCGGAAAGATTCTCATGTGAGTAGCTAGGGATTGGGTCAAAGGACAATCTGACTGGCTTGCCCCTCCCCTTTCCAGGTGCCTTTTCTAACATCTGTACAATGTGCATCTATCGAGCACCTCGTGTGCAATAAATAGATGCTCTTGATGTGCATGTGTGCATGTGTGCGTGTGCGTGTGTGTGTGTGTGTGTGTGTGTTGTTATTAAACAAGGTCCCTGCCTTCCTCTTGCTTTATGCCCCAGCGTCCACAGGAGTCAATGCCTATTGAGCAAATGAATGAACGCAGGCAGCTTCTGAACAAGCTTCAAAACAACTTACAGGAAGCGTGGAAGCATCACGAGGGAGACTCATTTGGGATTTTCCAGATAGCCAAAGCTTTACTTCTTCACATCCTCTGAGGATGTTTTCAGCCTCACCAGTGGGCATCCTCCCTATCTTCCTAAGTAAATGATCCTGAACACGGCTGAACCTGATGTGATGACTCACTAGGTTGCCCCTCAGTGCTCTCCTCGGTCAACCCTCCATTCCCTCCTCGCACCTCCTCTTTTACTGCCTCTGTCAGCGGAGGTCTAAGATGCCAGATGCCTGGTCCTGTTAGAAGCATGTACGAAATCAGTCAGAAGAAGCTCTGAGTAAGAGTCTGGGAGTTTCCCTTACAAGTAAGGTTCATAAACTTTAGTGGGAAGATTTTGTGACACGTACTTCAACTGCTCAGAGATTTTTAAAAAATTGTTTTCTTTCTCTAAAATTGTTGAGTTTATGAGGTTACCGATTAGCTTACTCACATGCTGGTGAGGGAGGCTTTTTTCATCCTGGAAACTATGGTCTGTCTGCTAAGACGCTGTGAAGAGAGTAGTCGGGTTGGTAAAAGCATTTTATCTGCGGGTTTGCTTTCAAGAGGGTCACAGGGAAAGTTCTCTGACTCCATTATTTTAAGCCACCAGAAGGCAATTGAACTATGAGAGGGGCCTCTTGTTTACTGGGGATTTTGCCCATGAGTCTTGAGAAAGCATCTGCTGTGGCCTGGCTCACCAGCTCCGTCACCCCCTTTGCCCCTGGAGAGTGCTAGCTCTTCCCTCTGCCAGAAACACAGCTGCTTTCATGTCTCCCCCTTGAGGGGTGGCCCGGCCTACCTTTCTGCAGCCCGACAGAGGGCCCTCTGAGCAAGTCCTGCCTGGAGACGGCCTTCACGGTCCTCTCCGCGTAGGGGGAGAGTTGCCTACGCCAGCCTTTGCCACCCGTCAGCTCTTTGGCTGGCAGGTGCCAGGTGGAGACAGTCAGTTGCTCAGGAGAGAGATTGTTCTGGGTAGTTACTGCTAGCAAGGGATCCCATTTTATCTACCTGCCATCAGAGTAATCTGTCCTCTGCTGGAGGCACCTCAGAGGAGCAATGAGCAGGTGAGGCACGGCAGATGGCAGTGCAGCCGGGTGACTCCGGGCTGGAGAGGGAAGCGGCCAGCCTGGGCTCTGGAGGCCGCTGGGGCATGTGCAGTGAACTCAGGAATCCTCCCCCGCCCTCCCCTGTTTATGGTGATATTCGGTCTCCTTTAGGAAACGCACAGTTTTCCTACTCCGTTTGTTCTCAGATTGGTGTTATACCCTGGAGCCAAATTAGTGGCTAAGAACAATTGGAAACAAATGCTCTTTCGGTGTCCCCCTGCTGCGATCTGGGGATCCAGGTGGGGACACCAGCCGAGTGGTTGCCTTTTCCACTGAGCCACCCCTCCGCAGAGAATCAGCATCCCAGAACCATTCAGCACAGCCAAATTCCCTCATAATCAGCCTGTGCTGTGCACATCTGCCTAACCTCAGTTAAACAAGCTGGAGCCCTGTTAAGTTATTTATGAAACAATATTCAGGACCAGCCCCCCGAGGCGAGTTAGGAAGTAATGAATGGAAGTGCTGTTTGGAGAGGCCTGCTCACCAGGGCCTGTGGCTGGCCTGCTGGAGTGCGTGGCTTTCTTCCCCTGGGAGAGACGCACAGACAGTCTTCTTTGGATGGCTGCCATGGTGGGCACTCTTTTCTGACATGTAGGTGGCTGTTGGCTTGGCTTGGACTCTACGGTGAATATTTCCACTGCCTCCAGGACTGGCCTGAGGGGAAGTGGCTGACCCTCCATCTTGCCATTGTCTGGATGTACCTGCCTGAAGTGGGGAGACCCTCATCTGTGGCCCCTACTTAACATGCTGGATGACACCTACCCCCTCAAGCAACCGGTATCTGTTTCTCCCTTTAGACTATGGACTCCTTGAGGGGAGAGGGATAGATTTGTTGCTCGTTATTGATCTCCAACCTAGCAAAGGGTCTGACACTCAAAACACATTCTGTAAACGAATGAAGGGAGCTACTGGCTGGCATTCAATCCTGGACTGGTGTGGATAAGTGTCATCCCTCTCTTAATCCGTTTCTGCAGACATGAAATCAGGAGGATGGAATGGATAATGTCTAAGGTTCCATCCAGGTGCAACTGTGCGCGGTTCTGACAATCGTCCCTCCCACTGCCTCTGGGCCGGCTCCTTCTGGATAGGCGCTCCCCATTGTGGCTGAGGTCCCCTCTGCCCTGGTGATGCTAGCTTAGTCATTCCACAGGTTTCCAGTCTGCGTCTTGCTCTCTGGTGGCCAGTCTGCCTGTGCTGTTTTCCCCTGACGCATCCATCCTCAGTCTGTCACTTTTCTCAGGCACACAATTGAAAGTTCCCTCCCAAGTAAAGCCAGACACAAAATGAGAGCTTCTTGGCCCAAAGAGATGTGTTTGTTCTGCCCTAGGCTGTCCCTCCTGGGTAGGCTGCATATACGCTTCCTTCTGGCCTGGACCCCTCTCCACAAGGGGAATTGAGGGCCTCCTCATTTCTTTTTTTTTTTATTTTTTTTTATTTTTTTTTATTTTTATTTTTTTTTTTTTAACATTTTTTTTTTTTATTTTTTTTTTTTATTTTTGGGACAGAGAGAGACAGAGCATGAACAGGGGAGGGGCAGAGAGAGAGGGAGACACAGAATCAGAAGCAGGCTCCAGGCTCTGAGCCATCAGCCCAGAGCCTGACGCGGGGCTCGAACTCACGGACCGCGAGATCGTGACCTGGCTGAAGTCGGACGCTTAACCGACTGCGCCACCCAGGCGCCCCGAGGGCCTCCTCATTTCTAACCAGAGGAGGGTCAGCCCATAGCACATCACGTCCCTTTATCATGCCCCCTTTATGCCTGCTGCAGAACTACTCTCCCTTCCTTCCTCCTTTCCTTCCTTCCTTCCTTCCTTCCTTCCTTCCTTCCTTCCTTCCCTTCTTTTAATGTTTTTAATTCATTTTTGAGAGACAGAGAGACAGAGCATGAACGGGGGTGGGGCAGAGAGAGGGAGACACAGAATTAGAGCTACTCTTTCTTTCTGCAACACTCCAACAATAACGATTATCATAGTTACTTGCATGAGAGAAATAATTTTAACTTTTCAGAATATATAATTATTTCGCTTCGTTTTTACAATATCTCTGTGTTGCGGGCAAAGCAGGAATAAACATTTTGATTTACTTGAGGCCTAAGTATTTACTGGTGTCCAGCTCAAGATTTCTGGGAAGCTTAGAACTTTCTAGCTTAATGTGAGTCTAGTGAATATCTCTTCCACCAATTCTTAACCTTCCTGGGGACACGGACAGCCTTGAAATCTTGGTAAAAATGTATAAATCCCTCCATAGAAAAATGTACACACAAATGCCATTCTGGATAAAATCGCAAGGGGTTTGTGGACCCCTAAAAATGTAAGATTCCTCTTGCCCTGTTCCAGACACTCAGTTCAGTAGATGAAGAAACTGAGGCCCAGACAAGGTCAAAGACCCCATAAGGTCAAAGGGGCACAAAGATAAGACTGTCTCCTGGGCCCTAAGACGCTTTCCAACACACCAAGATGCCCACGGCTGCATCAGGTGAAGGACCCAAAACCCCTCATCATGTTCTCAGCTTCTTATTCCCTTTCCTTTTTAGATCTCCTGCAGTGGATTCGTGGGACTGTCTTTCATCTCAAGCTAGAGAGTGTCCCAACTCTCTACTAGTTGCTTCCTACTTCCCACCAGTTTAAAAACATTTTTTTTCTTTTCTTTTTTACCCTAAATTGTGTCTCATTTATCCAGTACCGGCACTCTGGAATCGCCTTGGCTCAGACGTTTCCACAGGAAAGTTGCCTTTCCTGTCAGCAGACTGGCCTGGGAGCTTCTGTCCCTTTCTGCCTGGCAGCCGCCCCTCTGTGTTCTCTCCCCTGGGCCTCAGAGACTTGGGGTTCCCTGCTCTCTGTGTCCGCCCTGGGCTCCCTTAGCCTCACCTTGGCTGTCAGCTGCTTCTCCTCCTGTTCTTTAACATCCCGGGCTCTTTTTTTTTTTTTTTTTTTTTTTTTCTGAGAAGTTAGTGGTGGCGTGTATTTTTTTAAATTGTGATAGGGGCGCCTGGGTGGTCCAGTTGGTTAAGCGCCTGACTTGAGCTCAGGTCGTGATCTCACGGCTCGTGAGTTTGAGCCCTGCATCAGGCTCTCTACTGTCAGCACAGAGCCTGCTTCAGATCCTCTGTCCCTCTCTCTCTGCCCCTCCTCCCCCACTTGTGCTATCTCTCTCTCTCCCCCAAAAATAAATAAACGTTGAAAATAATAAAATAAAATTGTGGTAAAATGCGTATCACATAAAATTTACCATCTTAACCACTTTTAAGTGCACAGTTCAGTGGCATTAAGTACTTTCATAGTGTTGTGCAATCATCACCACCATCTATGCACAGAACACTTTTTATCTTACAAAACTACAACCTGGTATCTGTTAAACCCTAACCCTGCCTCTCCCTTCCCTCCCAGCCCCTTGCAGCTACTATTCTACCCTCCATCGCTACAAATATGACTCCTCTGGGTACCTCACGTGAGTGGAATCAGACAGTTTTTGTCCTTTGGTGACTGGATTGCTTCACTTAGCGTCGTATCGCTCCAGGTTTATCCACGTGGCTTTCCTTTGAAGGCTCAGTGATATGTCAGTATCCATATAACGCTTCTGTTCCTCCATTCATCTGTCCACGGACACTATGGTTGCTCTCACCTTCTGGCTCTTATGAGTAACGCTGCTAAGAACAGGGGTGTGCAAACGTCTGGGTCCCCCCTTTCAGTTCTTTTGGGTGGAGGCATGTTTTTGAGGTGTCTTAATTATCCTCCACTCTCCCACCAGCCTATTTTTATTTTATTCTTAAACTAACGCCTTTTTTAAAGTTTATTTATTTATTTTTAAGAGAGAGAGAGAGGCAAGGGCAGAGATAGAGGGGGACAGGATCCGAAGCAGGTTCTGTGCTGACAGCAGAAAGCCTGACACGGGGCTTGAACTCATGAACTGTGAGATCATGACCTGAGTCAAAGGCGGATGCTTAACTGACTGAGCCACCCAGGCGCCCCTTAAACTAACATCCTTTGAATACAACCACTGGCTTCACCAGGTCTGTGGCATGTGCCTCAAAGGACGCTTTCCCAGAGAGGTCCGGAGGCTCTTTCCTGTCCTCTCTCTCTAAAATGTCCCTGTCCCCTCCCCAGTCACTTCTGCTCCCTTGTCATGCTGCATTCCTCTTCCTAGTGCTTATCACCACTGGACTATATACGTGTGTATAAGTAGTTTGTTTCCTCCGTTAGCATGGGAGCTCCATGAAAGCGGAGACTTTTCTGTCTTCTTCATTGTTATATCTTTGATGTCAGGCACAGTGCAGGTACACATGCCTAAGACATAATTTTTAAGTTATTAACTTGAATGATTGAATGAATGAATAAATAACCAAGGCACTATTCCTACCTGTAAAGATCTTACAGTCTGATAGAGAGACGCATTAAAATCGTTGTACGGCGGGGCATGGGAGGGTGGGGGGGTTCCTGGGTGCCTCCGTTGGTTGAGTGTCTGACTCTTGATTTCTGTTCAGGTCATGATCTCACAGTTGTGGGGTCCAGCCCCATGTCAGGCACGTCTCTGAGCATGGAGCCTGCTTAGGATTCTATCTCCTTCTGCCCCTCCCCCACTTATGAGTGCTCTCACCTTCTCTCTGTCTCTCAAGATAAATAAATAAATAGGGGCACCTGTGTGGCTCAGTTGGTTCGGCACCTGGCTCTTGATTTTGGCTGAGGTCACGATTTCACGGTTCATGATTCTCTCTCTCCCTCTCTCTCTACCCCCGCCCCCCTCCGCTATCTCCTTCAAAATAAATAAATAAACTTTAATAAATAAATAATAAAAAATAAAAATGAATAGATGAAATGGTTGTATGGCAAAATATAGGGGCTCTGAGGGGTGTGTAGGGAGCCCTGGCCATGGCTCTCAGACCGCCCTGGAGAGGTGGCCCAGGAAGTCCCTCCATGTACTCGGCAGATTTTCCCCTCTGATAGAAAGGCCCCAATTGTTGAGCAGCTATAAACTCGTTTTCCCACCAGTCTCCCCACCACCTCATGACATGATACTATTATCATCAGTGTCTGGGCAAAGAAATCAAGATGGAGTGAGATTAAGGAACTTGCCAAGGCCGTGAAGCTAGTGAGTGAGGCAGGTTTGGAATCTGACTTCTCTTTTTTTTTCTTCTTTTGTCAAATATTTGTCTCTTCCTTTATTAAGTTTCTTCGCAAAAATTACAGAGGTGACGGTGCTCCCTGCACCGGCAACAAGGCTGAGATGTGCTAAAAACGGTGTGCCTTCATCCCTGTCTTTCCAGTGCCCCATCCGCACCAGTGTGAACACCCTGGGCCACCCCTTCCACGCTGCCTCCGTGCTCACACAAACACATGCAAAGGGATCAACTCGTCCTAGAGTTTTCTCTGTTTTTATAAACTTGGAATCACTCCACACACATCCTCTGCTACTTACTTTTCTTATTTTGAACGTTATGGCCATTTTGCCTGGCAAAAGGTGTCGGTCGAACTCATTCTTTTTAATGCCCTCATGTATTTATAGTATGGTTGTACCAGGAGTTATCCAACCATTCCCCTATTGGTGGACATCCACGTCGCTTTAGACTTTTCCCCACGATAGATGCTGCCACATTATCCCTGTGCACCTGCCACTTTTTCCCTGTAGGATACATTCTCAAATTGGGGCTGCTTAGTCAGTCAGTGTATTCTCAATGACAGTAGATTCCGTATACTATTTTCCCAAAAGATAGTAGTGACCCAATGTCATGCTTTTAACCAGTACATCTTCTAGGCCTGACCGTCCCCACCCTTCTTCCTTTCCTGCTTTTCCTCAGAGCCCAGTACTCTCAAACTCATCCCAGCCACTTCCAACCTGGCCCAGGACTCTCCAGGAAGGTGGGAGGGACACCTCTTCCTCCTCTCACCTGTGACTGCACATGGGTCTGGGCATTGCTTTGTCCTCTGCTTTGGCCAGTGAAGACTGGTGGTCAGGAAACCTGGATTGTAGTTCTAATTCTGTTTGACCTTGGGCAAGCCACTTAACTTTTCTGTACGTTGGTTTCTTCATTCATAACTTGAAGGAGGTGGGGCTAGATGATCTGTAAAGTCCTCCCTCTCTCCAGATGACCTTCCCAGTTTGACACACCCACGGAGCTGGCTCTCCCAAGTGGAGCACTGGGGGTCTGTCTGCTCTCTGGGTGCCAGGGAGTGGGTGGGTGCTGAAGACAACCCAGAAGAGCCTTTCTACTGCTAACTTCCCTCAAAAGACTTTCCTGCAGGCTTGACTGCTTGTTCTGCCAGGAAGTGGTGGGTAGGCTGGGGATTCTGGAGCCAGACTGAGATAGAGCTGGGTTAGAACCCAACGCAGCCGTATTTCAGCTGCATGACCTTGGGTGGCTTGCCTCACCTCTCTGCGCCTTGACTTCTGAATCTGTTAAATGAGCAAGATAGAATGGCCTCACTATTCTAGAGCAGGCTCTAATACAACGTTCTGCGATGATGGAAACGTACTCCATGTGAACCTTCCAGTACAATAGCCACCAGATATGTGTGGCTGTCGAGCACTTGAAATGTGGCCGGTGAGGCTGAACCCTGAATTTTAAATTTTATTTCATTTTAATCAATTAGGATTTGAATTTAAAAAGCCACACGTGGCCGGCAGCTACCTTGTTAGACTGCGCAGCCAGCGATAGAAGATGAACATTGGATCCAGTAATACAGTATATAGAAAGTGCTTAGCTGGCCCAGTGTCTGGCACATAGTAAGCACTCAATAAATGTTTGCTATTATTAGGTATTATGTGTCTTGCTTTCCGGCCCACCACGCCTCATGGCTCTCAATGACACCCCATACCGGCTGTCCCAGAGTCACCTGGGGGAAGGAGGGAGAGAGGGAAGGTGTTGCTGTGGTGGTGCCTGTCAGTAATGAGCCTTGCACTAAATGTTTCTGGTCTGCTACTTTCCCTGGAGGGTCATGTGAGCCAGAGTGGTATGTGGCCTGCTTTGCAAGTGATTAACATGGTGTAAGCAATCTGCATAGAGAGAAAAAAACCCTCCGTTGGTATTCCATTATTCTATTAGAGTTTCAGAGCCGGGATTAAGTGGACATGATTTCTTCCTATGGGCCATTAATTTTGTTTTATTGCTGGTCTGATGGCCATTACCCTTTTTTGCCAATGCATTCCCCCATTAGGTTTGTACAATTAACAAAATATGTGCTGTTAGGGCTTTGATAGGAACAGTGGGATGGAAATAAAGGGAGGGGGTACGGCCGCTCCTGAGCCAGGGTGGGGAGAGGCTGGACCCAGGGGTGGGGCCTCAGGAATAAAGCGGGCGGGGCTTGTTCAGCACCTGCCTTGTAGCCATTGGCGTTCCAGGAGAGCCGCCCTAGGACCTTTGCCGTCTGTCTCCAGGCTAGGAGTGGCATTGCCCAGGTGGGAGGGAAGGACACTCAGGCGGGCCTGCCTGGTAGTGCTGGTATTTTCCTGAATCCTGTCATCCACCCTCCCGCTGGCACCGCACAGCTGAGAACATAATGAGCCACCCACCCCTGTGCTGTCACTTTGAACCCGAACCTCTTCAGCAGGCAGAATAAGTCAGCCTCTAGGTGTCTGACCCTGTGACGGGAGAGACTTCCAGGGTGACATCTGCCTTCTCTCAGGGGAAACAGGAGGACCCGTGCGTGATTAAAAGGGGGTGACTCGGGTGCCTGGGTGGCTCAGTCAGTTAAGCATCTGACTCTTGATTTCGGCCCAGGTCATGATCTCACTGTTCCTGAGTTCGAGCCCCGTGTCAGGCTCTGCACGGAGCCTGCTTGAGATTCTCCCCCTCTCTGCCCCTCCTCTGCTCACACTCTGTCTTTCTCAAAAGTAAATAATAAATAAAAAACTATGAAAGGAGGTGGCCAATACTCAGCATCATCTAGTGATTGCCATGTGGAAATGCAGGACTGGCATTGTTAGGTCACCTGACCTTTGGAGAAAAGTTAGAAATACAGATGGTTAAAATTTGAAATTTCCCACTTTTGAGATGTTGGCAGAATTTATAAAAATTCCAGACAGGCAAGAGTCCATGGAGGGACTGCCAGTTGGCAACGCCTGTCAGACAATGAGGCGTCATGGAAGGGTTTTAAGGAGGAGTGGCCACAATCAAATTTGTGTTCCAGAAAGATGCCGGGCTGAGGGGAGGTGGTACACGGGCAAAAATGGGGTGAGGCTGGAGGCCGGGAGACCAATTAGGGCCCTGGAAGAGAGAGAAGGCCTAAGGCAGGTTGACGACGATGCCGTGGGGAGAAGGGCAGTGAGACTCCTGATGGGGAATCAGCAATCCTCCGAGGATGTCCATGGGGCCGGGGAGGCTGCCCTGTGAGCAGGTCCTGTAGCTCCTGAGGGTTTGCCTCTGTAGAGGGCCCCGCCGCCCTGGAAGCCCCCACCGCACTCCCATAGGATGCAGACAGGTCACGAGGGCCTCCGGGTCCTTCTCCTGTGTATTAAAGTCATTAGGATTAGCCCACCAGTGCCAGCATTCCTTAGAGGGGTTTATATGTGAACCTGTACTTACAGGTATGGGCCCAAGATTAGAGACCCGGGGAGCATGACCCAGGGAGCTCTTCCATTCCCTCTGCAACAGGGTGACCAGCACTGCCCGTGGCCCAAGGGGCCGAAGACAGGTGTGGCATTAGCATTGGCTCTTACCAGGCTTCAAGAAAGGCTGCACCCTCAGTGAGGGCTGGTGGGGGGCGGGGAGGGGGGTTGCATCTCAGAGCCAAGTATTTAGTGCCAGGTAATTTTATCCATTTTCAGCTACCTAGTTATTGTGTGATTTAGAGCCTGCTGGTCAGAGCCTACAGGGCTGCCACTGACAACCTCATTCAACAAGTGTAAATAAATAATTGGAAGCTCTTGCCAGGTGATGGGGGAGCAGAGGTGGAACAGAGAGGGTGATGGGGGGAGCACAGGTGGAACAGAGAGAAGCCTCAGCAGTGAGGTGGGGAGACACAGGACACACCGTCTGGATGGATGGGTGATCCTTCAAGGGTTTCCTTCTGGAATGGTCTCTTCACGTTTTGTCTTTCTTGGAAGTTTTGCTCTTATGCCTGTGGATGGGCTTTCAGAGAAGAAGAGCATCCAGAGAGACTCTTGGTGCCCCAGAATGGGTTGTCATAATTTGTCCTCATCCCAAAGGTCTGGCTGGGGCAAGACCTGAAAAGCTTGTCACGGGCAGTGGGATAAATGCAGAAGGCCTCAATCTTCTTGATTTGCCTCTCGTTCTCCTTTTCCATTCAGTTGCTGCCTGCCTTAGCTCAGAACACATAAAAACAACAAAAATCCTCATTTATTATTATTAGTATGTTCCAGGCAGCTCTAGGTGCATCATCTCATTTAAAGATGCTACTGTTGGGGCCCCTGGGTGGCTCAGTCGGTTAAGCGTCTGACTTCGGCTCAGGTCATGATCTCACGGTTCGTGAGTTCGAGCCCCATATCAGGCTCTGTGCTGACAGCTCAGAGCCTGAAGCCTGCTTTGGATTCTGTGTCTCCCTTTCTCTCTGCCCATCCCCCCGCCTCTCGCTCTCTTAAAAACTAAATAAACATTAAAAAAAATTTTTTAAAGATGCTACTATTAACCCCCTACCTTTTAAACAGGAGAAAATTGAGGTTTATAGAGATTAAGGTTAGGTTAACGATGGACCTAGGTTTGAATCCAGAACTATCTGGTTCCCACATCTTTACTCTTAACCAGGGTGATATACTGAGGTGCCTTAGCATGAGACTTAGAGCCCTCCCTGGCAGGTTAGTCTGGGCAACCTCACAGGTATATAGATATCAGATGGAATTTTGGTTTAAGGATTATCTAGGAGTCTAACCATATCATTTTGCCTATGGGGAAACTGAGGCACGGAGGGGGTAAAGTTTCTTGTCCAGGATCGCGCAGTAAGTTAATGACAGAGTGAGGGTGTGAACCCATGTCTGGTGAACACCCCAGGCCTAGTGTTAGACTCGTGTTCTGTGTGTTCTCTGTGTTAGACTCATGCCCTTGCTAAGCCCTACGTTCATCTCTCTCCAGCCTTCCAGCTTTCCTGGGCGTGCTCCACGGGTGCCACTCAGCTCTCCTGGAGCATGTGCTACCTCCTGCAGGAAGCTTTGTTCTGTCCCTCTTCTACCTCATTCCCAGACAAAAATTCAACAACTCGTTCCTCATTAACCATTTCGCAAGTTTCCTCATATTTATAAATGTGAGTGGTCAGTCTCATTTATAGTTCCATTTTATTTTCATGGTGAACAAGACAGGCCTGAGTTTAAATTCTGGTCCTATTATTGCACGGCTGCTTGTCTGAAGGCTTTTGACATGATCCCTTGCCTGCCAGGACCACACACTGCTGGCTCTGGAAGGCTCTAAAATACATGGCACATAGGTGGTTCCCCAGCATGTGTCCGTGGATCAGTGCCAGTTAAAGTAGACTTTTCCACTGATCACGAGTGAAAACTAAGGACAGCATGGAGAGGTCACATATTAACGTGTGTGCACACATGTGTGTGTGCGTGCATGTGTGAGAGAGAGCGAGCAGACAGACAAAGAGAGAGAGGCAGAAAGAGAGGGAGAGGGAATGCATTCCATGATGCTGTATTTATTCAATTCAAAGAATGGTCCTGTTACTCCCCTTACTTTGGGGGTTGAGTTACTTTATGAAATGATGATAAATGAAGACAGTATCAATGTTTTATCAATATAGAAGTTTGTCAACCCTATCAGACTCCTAATTTTTTTTTAACCTTTCATAGATGGGTGACGCCATGTCTGGAAGACCATGGTTGGAGCACCTTCTCACCCAGTGCAGATTCTCCTTCCAGGGTTGGGGAGCTCACTACCTTCTGAGGAAGCCTAGCTCATTTTTGGATGGTTCTCATTGCTAGAGGCTTCTTTCTTATATCGAACTGAAGGTTGAATTCCTCTAACATCGACCAGTTAGTCCTAATCTTATTGTCTAGTGTAACACAGTCCTTCTTTCATACAATTTCTTCAAATATTTAGGGGACCACCATGTGGGAGAAGGACGGGTAATCTTACGGACAAAGCCCTGTGTCCTAAGGGACACAGCCTCCTAGGAATGAAAACAGTGACAACAAAATAGCAATGACAATAGCTAACATTCAGCGAGTGCCTATTTTGTGTGAGTCACTGTCCCAAGCACTTTGCAGGATACAAAATCAGTCAGTCCTCACACTAACCTCAGAGGTAGAACCCTTATTAGCCCCATTTTACAGATGGAAAACTGAGGGACAGAGAAGTTAAGTAACCTGTCCATCCCACTAGTAAGTGGTGGAGCCAGGATGGAAAACTGTGCAGGCTGGTTCCAGAGCTTGAGCTTTTAACGGCTAAACTTTTAACCCGAGCTTTAGCCACTAGACATCTTCGCTCACCTCCCCTCTTCACTGTTAAAGATATTGAAATGGAGGCAGGGGCGGGGGGTGCCTGGGTGGCTCAGTCGGTTAAGCGTCCGACTTCGGCTCAGGTCATGATCTCACGGTTTGTGAATTCGAGCCCTGTGTTGGGCTCTGTGCTGATAGCTCAGAGCCTGGAGCCTGCTTCGGATTCTGTGTCTCCCCCCTCTCTACCCCTCCCCCCCCCAAAAAAAATAAATAAAAACATTAAAAACAAAAAAACAAAAAAAGAAATTGGTTTTTGTATTGAGCCCAAATCAGCCTGTCCTCAAAGCAAGTGGCTTATCCAATTCGGCAAACCACCTCACCCATCCCAGGCCTCAGTTTCCCTGGTCTGATTACAGTTCAGTCCCACATTCAAGGGAGTGGGTTGAGAGAAAAACACAGAAGGGACTGGTGGGATAATTTGCATGCCCTCTGCACCCTTCCCTCGCTCTTGGCCTAGCTTGTCTTTCCTCTTCAGACTCCTCAGTATTCTAGAGAGTCAGCCAGTAGACATCCTTTATAAGAGTCATGGGCTGGGGAGCCTGGGTGGCTCAGTCGGTTAAGCGTCCGACTTCGGCTCAGGTCATGATCTCGCAGTTTGTGAATTCAAGCCCCATGTCGGGCTCTGTGCTGACAGATCAGAGCCTGGAGCCCGCTTCAGATTCTGTGTCTCCCCCTCTCTCTCTGCCCCTCCCCTGCTTGCAGTCTGCCTCTCTCTTTCTCTCAAAAATAAATAAACATTAAAAAAAATTTTAATTTAAAAACTACATTAAATGGGATGTCAAAACTGCATCTTAAATTAATATGGATTGATAAGTCAAGAGTGAGGGGACGGTTCATCCCTCCGTTGGACACTATATGGGAATGCAACTTAAGATCACATGTAATGGATTTCAAAGCAACACCACACTCTGGGGTCATCCTGAGCTTCTGTTAAATTCAAATAACCCACATCTTTTTTTTTTTTCTTTTTTTTTTTTTTTTAACCAGGTTACCCTGTTTGGTGTTTTTGCGATTGACTTTTGAATGTGAGAGTGGGATTTGGTGAATGTATCCTTGTCAAATCTTTTTCTACAATTCTGTAAAAAATAAAAATGGATTTGCATGTGGACATAAGATGTAATAATTTGATGGGTCAGAGTGATGGGATGGTGGGCCATATTCCTTCATCTTCAAAGTTACCTCATTTACGGCTGTCGTGATGTTATTGTGCAAGAAACAAAAACTGGTAGAGGAAAACTTGGACTTTGTAGTTTTGGCCCCTTCTTTCAGCTTGTTAAAAGCTTTCTAACACTTTTGAATCCACCTCTCCAGGAGAGGCTCTCCTTCCCAGCTTTACAGCATATGTAAATGAGAAGTCTGACATATCTTCTTCTCAGGTGCTGGCGTCTCAACACACAATCCCAGAGGGCAGGGATAAAGCACCACTGCATGCAATTCCATCTAGAGACTTCTTACACTGAGTTCACACGTGCTCAGTAGCAGCATGGCAGTTGTTCAAAAGAACGTAAGCTGGAGCCCACTGCCAACCACTGCCCATCCATGGCTGGTCCCAAGGTGCTGGTTGTAGATTCTGTTTGGAATGAACAGGGTCTACCAATGAACATTTCAACAGACGTACACAGAGAACTATGGTGGGCACTTGGCGAGGTTCTGGGGCTATAAAGATGCATAAGACGTGGTCCTTGTCTCAGAGGTGCCTCCTTGAGCCATTTATCTTGGTCATGCAGATGTTAGTAGACAGCCCCAGAGGAAGTACGGACACCATCCTGAACAAGAGGGACATTTTCTTTTCATGAGCACATCACGGTATGGCCCACGCCCAAATCTTCTGTCTGAAATTCCACCGCTTCCAAGAAGTCTCTCTGTCTTAATTAAAGGGAAAATATTATTAGAGGGGTCGGGGCAAGGGGGTTCCTCTTCTTCGTGTCATTTCCTTGTTGAAAAACTTTCAATGGCTCTCTTCCAGCTCCTACCCCCAGCCTGGCCTCTCGGCCTGACACTCAGAGCCTTAGATGCTCTGGCCCCATCTGGCTTATTCAGTGTTGGTCTCTCCTGGTTGCTTGCAGGCAAAACAGCCTCTGCCTTGTCCCAGGGCACTCCCATGCTGCCCCCCTCTCATCCATGCCTGGATTGCTCCCTTTCCACGAATGCCCTCTTGCTCCCTTCTGCTGGCCAAATCTTGCCAATCTCCAAGGCCCCATGCAAGTTCTCCCTACGCCCAAATACTTCTTGAGCACCTCAGCTCTCGCCAACTTCATTTCTCTGTGGAGAGAGAATTATAGTCCCTACCACACAGCTCAGCACTACTGTGCATATAGCCTTGTCTTGCACAATATCTGGTGATGTTCCATATGGGTAATCTTATTTCCCGAATGACGTGGCAGCATTTTTATAGCAGGACCCATCCGTGGGATTTTATTCCTGCTGCACCTAGCCAGCGTCGATCACGGAGCAGACACTCATAAGCATGTGCTGGGTTTTTCTTGTTGTTGTTGCTCTATTTCCAGAAAGAGAATTAAAAGCAGTCACATTTTTTTATCTTTCCAGTCCTTCCCTCATCATTCTTCTCCATCTAGCCCAACTGCACTCTTCACCTTTCCTTGAAATTTCTCTCTTCCATCCAGATTTTCCATAATCCTGCCATAAACAACAACCTGGGCTTTGTGGTTTGCTAGTTTTTCACAGCCTTCCCCATGTAGGTTGCAAGCTTTCACAGGGGCCGTTCAGCTCTGTCCCTCTGCATGGGGTCTCCCTTCAGACGGGAGGCATCAGTAAATGATTATTGCCTTGGTCAGCTCAGGGCTCTCAACAGCCATGAGCCTGTTTTTCTCTGGGATTCCTATAGAGAAGGGGATGAAACTCGCAAGAAATTGAGGCAGCAAGCAGGTAAGGAGGGAGTGATCCTCTCTCTCTGTCCTGGTTAGCTGTCTAAACAATGATCATTTTGCACCAAGAGTGCCTGGATCGGGAAGTTTTCCCGATCAGGACTGTGGGAATAGAGCTGTAGTCCTGTGCTGCTCCTGAGCCAGAACGACTCCTGAGTTTACCCTCATCCCACGTTGGCTCTCACTCAGAGCTCTCACTCAGCAGAATCATACACATCTATAAAAAAACGTTTTCTTTTATTGACAGGTGAAGTCTGGAGCAGGATTCTGAGGCTTTCTGTCCTCCATGCCGCTCACCAGAAAAGGGACTGTGAACTGTAAGTAACTTTGATTGGTGTTTCCAGGCTGACTCAATAAGGTTACGGGTTAAAGACCAGCCCTGAACCTAATCTTTAACAGTCATGCAATTGTGCAAGAGAAATCCTCAACAATGAGCTAGTCAGAATGTAAAATACAGTGGACTTCTAATTAGATTAGGTCTGAATGTGACAAAGAAGCCCTGTAATATGACATCCTATTTAATTAGACTTTATTGATTATGCATTAAGGTGGACCTGATGTGTTATGTGTGTCATGAGTGTTGGAGAGGGAAGCTCTTGAGTTTGCAAGGCCAACCCAGACCCCAGCCATTGTCATCTGTGGGCTAAGCTGGGGAGTCAGGGAAAGCCCACACTGGCTTTGACACATGGTTGATTTCTAGGGCGGCGTGAGGGAGGGGAAGGGGGACACTGCTGGTGGCAATGGTAACACCACCTTAAGCTCACGTGCTCATTTTGGCTCTCCCGCTTGGCAAAAGTCTACCCACCTGCAGGACCCAGCCTAAGTCGAGCCTGCTCCTCGAACCCTTCTTTAGTAAGTCCAGCTAGAAGTGATTTCTCCCTCTCCTGAAGTTCTTCTGTGCTCACATGGCAACCTCCCCCCTGACCGGCATCTTCCTGCGCGCCCCCCAGCCGGGCTGTGAGCTCCTGGAGGGCAGTCTGGGATTCCGGGGTCTCCGTGTTCCCACTGCACCCTCAACCTGGTCTCTGCTCAGCAGATGTTAGCCAGAAGACTGGGTCGCCCGGGCTATGTAGTTTCCCCACCCCGCTTCTGGGGCTACCGGAGGCTGGGCTGCTGCCAGGCCTTTGATAGTACATTGGCTTCCAACCAGTCCATGGAATTATAAATGATTAACCGTTATCAGCGCACATCTTCACCTCTGTGTAAAAATAGATTGACTGTAATGAGTATTTGAATAAATCATAAGAATGGCCGCCATGCGATCGTCTAACATCCTGCCGATGGCTGCCCGGTGAGTGAGCAGGGCGCCGGCCCTCCCGCCTAATGGCCTGCGATTCAGTGCTGGTCGCCTCTGTGATTGACGGGCTGCGGCTCCCAGGGCACCTCCTCCACAGCCCAGGCTCTGGAGTGGTCGGATCCCCGGGCCCCAGTGGGAGGGGGGAGGGTGGGGGGGCGGCAGGGAAGGGTGCCTCCCTCCATCCTGTTCCGGGAAAGCCTACCTGGGAGATGCAGCCGGGGGCTGGGGGAGCCAGCGTAGATAGACCTTGGTGAGAATCTTGTCTCCTCGCACTGGAGGTTAAAGGGGCCTCATAAGTCAAGTCAAGTATGAGAGAAGCAAGCTGAGCGTGAACCTTAATGAGAGTGGAGAGGGGGGGAAAAGATGTGCATGTTCCCTCCCTGTGGCCGAGGGCCCCCCACACGTGTCCAGGGGAAACCCCCTCACTTAGGAACACGCTCTTGGACCTGCATTGAGAGATAAAAGCATGAGGACCCTGCCTTTTGGAAGGAAGAGGAGGGGGTGGTGGGCTCAGAGGGCCTGGGGCCACTTGAGGAGGGAATAGTCTGAGTGAAGACCTGTGAAGGCTGGATTTGAGAGGGAAGCAGCAAACATTCTGTTTCATTCCAGCGGTGTTCCAGTTACTGTGGCTGTGTAACAAGCCACCCCAAAAGTTAGTGTCTTAACAGTGTTTTTTATGTGCATATTCGGTGAGCCAGGAATGCAAACAGGGCACAATAGGGACCGTTTGTCTCTGTTCCGCTGGGTCTGGGATCTCGGCTGAGGCAGGTGAAAAGCTGGGTGCTGGAATCAACTGAAGGCTCATTCACTTGTAACTCGGGGGGCTAATACTAGCGGTTGGCTGAGATGTTAGCTGGGCCTGCCGGCCAGGCCCATGTGACTGCTCCAGGTGGCTTGGGCTCCTTCTCAGCATGGCGGCTGAATGCCAGGAAGGGAGCACCCTGAATGAGAACAAGAGCCAGGTGGGAGCTGCACTGCCGAAGTCAAGCAGCATTACTTCCACCATGTTCTCTTGGGGGGGCAGTTACACAGGCCTGCCTCAATTCAAAGAAGGGAACATAGACATCCCTGCCATCATGACTCGAAGGATGAGTGTCAACAGCACATGAAAGGAGGAGATAGGGACGGGATATATGTTGTTGCAACCATCTTTGGAGAGCACAATCTACCACGACTGGTACCTGGCAAGTCTGACATAGTATAGCCTCATAATTTCCACAGACAGGCTGAAGAAACCCCCATCCTTGGGCATCAAACTGTCCCTCATGTCACGGAATGTCTGGGTTTAAAGCCCCTCCCCCCGAGAGGCCAGGCTAGGCTTCCTCCCAAAGCGGGACCCCCCAAGGACATGCTGGAGTTCGGAGTTCCTGCAGCTGGCGGAAGCTTCCATATTAGTGTCCGTTTCCGCAAAAGTAGTCCAGTTTGCAACTCACAGCTTGAGGTGCCAGGTATGGCGGGACACTTAGATCTGTGACCAAGGATTTCTCAAGCCTAGAGCCTTCATTCAAGGCTCCCCACACCCCCAACTCAATGGCCTTCCAAGCTGGGGGAGGTTTCAGCCAAAGATCAGGACTTAAGAGGCTACTGGGGCTCTGTAGAGGACTGGGGAAATCTGGGCAGCCTTTCCTATCTGAGCCCCGTGTCCTCTCTTTTTCCTGCCCTTCTGCCACATACCTGTGCCATTAAGGGACCAGACCCCTTTTCCTTTGTCATTTTACTGACATGGATGCAGCTGAATTTTGGAAGAGAATCTGAGTGCCTGGATGCCTTGTTGTGACTTAAGAGGATACAAACAAAACTCAAGCAACAGAAGAGTGAAAACAACCAATTCATTTCTCCAAAGGGCTGAGATATGAGAATGGCTAATGCTGAAAGGGTGGGAACAGGGAGGAGAGGGATAAGGGGGCTTGGTTTTGATAAAAAGGTGCTGGAGTTGGGAAATGTAGGTCAGGAAACTAAAGTGTAATTTGGACAAGTGAAGGAACTGATAAAAACGTAAAGATCATTTGTATTTTCAGGGCTCCAACTTGGAGGTGGGGGGATTGGATCTGAAGCCCCAAAATGAGTTTGGATCCTGGCTTAGCACCTTTGTGACCCAGGCATATCTGCTTGGGCTTCAGAGCCCTCATGTCCAGAATGGAGATGGGATTGTATACGCTTCCCAGGTCTGCTGTGGGGACTGGAGGGAAGCCAGCATGCGAAAGCACTAAAGCCATTCTTGGCGCACAATAGCTACTCAAAAAATGGTTCAGTCATTTCATCCACCCAGTAAATAAATAAAAAGTGGAGTTGGAAAGATTGTCCCTCTCCATTGCTCCTGACAGGGATGGTCAAGAATCTCTCCTTTAACTGTATCCTCCATAAAAGTTCACTCATAAACTATTGATATTTTAATAATACACATTAGCATCTTGCCCTTTGACAAATGAATATTGAATGAGCAATAAAGAGGCAAAAGAGTAACCAGATTTAGGGCTGGCTGCAGGGAAGCTGGGATCTTATGTAGTTGTCAGAGGGAATATGCCCCTTTCCAGGCACCTTGTGACTCATCTCTCCCCAGTGACCCCTAGGAAACAGCTTTGTAAAGAGCGCTCAGATTCTAGCCCCGCCCAGTGTGAGCAGGATTTCTCCTACCATTTCTTTCACTTGGCCGGAGGGGACTTGGGAGAAGAGAGGAAAAGTCATTAAAGAGCTGCTAAAGGCATGGATGTTTTGCCCACGTGTGAAACACCTTAGATCTCTCCATTACCTCTGCTAAAGGTGCCGACCTCTTCCTGATTCGAGATCTCCCACTCCACAAATTGAAAAGTCTAGAGACAGTGCACCCACCCCCAATCAGGTGATGAGCTTAAGAAATGTAGCCGGGACACAGGGGTGCCAGAGCACCTGGCGTGGGGGTCCCAAGCAGACTGAGTTCAGCCACTGGCCCTTGACGAAATTCAAAGGCAGGGAGAGGAGCGGTGGTGACATAAGAAAGGCATTTATTTCAGCGAGGCCGACACCAGGAAGACAGTGGCCCAGCATCTCAAAGACCGGCTCCACAATGCTGAAAATAAGAACATAAGGAAAATGTGGGACAAAGGTCGGTGGGTACACGCAGGTGGGCGGTAAAGGTCAGGTCCATCACTGTCTTGGGGTCAATCACAGGGGTCTTGCTGGTGTCAGGACAGTTGTTCTTGCTTGAGGGGGTAGTTTTGGTTCCCATCACAGGATGCTTTGTGCACAGGGTCGTTTGAGTTAAGAGATAAGCTGGAAAGAACTTAATCAGTTAGGAAGTACAGACTGAGATCGAAATGGAGGTAGCTGAAGTCCTCTTTCAGAAATAACTCACACTAGTTCTACCCGCCTCTCGGCCTTTCTCCTCCAAATCTTGATTGGGGCAGTTGCAAAGGCCTATGGGGTGTGTGTTAAGGTTTGTAAGACAGAATTCCCTGCCTCTTGCAGCTCCTGTGCCCAGCCCCACTGCCATAGCCTCCAGTATCTCATGGCCTCCATCTGGGCTGGGAGTCCTTGAGTGTGCAGAGAACAGTGACAGGGGCTCTTCGTTGGTCCGGCTTAATTGGTGTGATTTAATGGCGTTTCTGGCGGATTCAGATTTATACGGCTTTCTGAGCTGCAAATCTGCTTTCTAAATGTAGAATTTTTGTGGAGTGGTAAAAAATAATGGCTGTTCTGTGATTCCTGCCTCCCGAGCTAGGAGATTGCAATTTACATTATGCAAATAGACATTATGCAATCAAGGCACTTTAGCAGGAATCTGGCGGCAGAGCGGCCGCTGATGAGATGCCGAGGTCTGCAGCCCCAACTGAGGGGCTCTGCAAGAGCGGAGATGAAGTGGGGAGCGGGTGGAGCCGGCGGGAGGAGGCAGAGTCTGTTCCGGCTGGCCCAAGGAGGCAAAGTGGAGCCTGCCCAGAGATGAATGCATCCGGGGAGCTGCCAAAGCGACTCTCTCAATTAATGGCTTTGTTTAATCATACCCCCTGTCCAGAGGAGTATTGTCTTACGGATAATTTCGTTTGCCTAACGAGATTTTGCTAATTAAATCTCCTTTCAGTTGGTGTGACTATGCCTGCAGGAGAGGGGGCTATTTGGAGTCTTCTCCATAAACCTTTCTGGAGAGGAGCTGAGAAGGAGGGGAGGGAAGGAAGGGAGGGGAGAGGAGGAAGAAGGGGAGGGAGAGACTTCCTGCTGTGAGCAGGCCTGGAGAAGCTTTGAGCGTTTGGGAGCTACAAGCTGGCTGCTGCCACCCACCCGGCCTTTCTGTCCTGTTGGGTAAAAAGCGCAGACTCATAAATCTTTGTTCCACCCGAGGGATTTCCCCCTTTTTTTCTTCCTCTCTGGCTCCTGTCACCTCTGCTATTATCCCTTCTCAAGTTCTTCCCAAATCCCCAGGAGATCGCGAGGGATTTCCAAGTACTGCGTGGTGGTGGTGGTGGCAGTGGTGGTGGCAGTGGTGGTAGAGAGATGGTGGCCATGTGGGAACCCTCCCCTTGCTTTTTGCCGTTAGCCAGCCAGTCTGGCTCTTCAGAGAGGAGAAATCGCTCCCAAATTGACCATTTCTCCAGGGATAATTGCGTGAATCAAAGAGGAGAATACCTCATCAAATTCATTTATCATCAGAGTCGGCCAAGGATAATCTCCTATATATGGAGGAGCCTAGTGCTGCGCCTGAATAGTGGGAGCCTAATTAATACTGTTGTATCTGGCCAGTCACGCCTGTGCCCCGCAATCCCCAGTGGTGCTTTGCTGACCGTAGCCTACTTGGCCTGATTTACCATGGGCTTCACAGCTCAACCCTGTCTACTTTTCCAGTTTCATCTCCTACCCCCCATGCTGTTCCTTCTTCCCTGTTACTTACAGACACTCAGACACATGGGCACATTCCTACTCCTGATACCCCAAATACACCTAGTTGCTCAGTTCCCCTCAGATACTCTGTATAACTTCACACCTCAGTGCCTTTGCACTTGCCATTTCCTCTCTCTGGAATCTCCTTGACCTGGTAACCCCTGTTCCTCTTGCAATACCCAGCTCACATATCTCCTCTATGACTATCTCCTTATGGAGCTTTCCCCAGCTTTTGTGAAATACTGCTGCACTCCTTCTTTTCATCTATGTCATTATAGGACCTTAAATATAGTTATTTGTCTGTCTATCCAAGTTAAGGACTGAATCTTATTCTTCTCCTATCCCAGTACGTAGAACAAGGCCTGACCATAACAGGCACCCTATAAGGTTGGTTGAATGAAAAAAGGAATGAATGCACCTAGGAGAAGAGGGTGGGGTGATGGAGAGGTACCCCCTGGTAAGTCCTTGAAGCCCCAGGACGTACAATGGCAGTAGGAAGTCAGGAGACTGATTTCTATTGAGATTCTGCAGAGTTGCCTGTCCATTACCTTTACTTCCTGGGTGGGGAGGCACTACCTCCGTGGGCTAGCTCATGCACTACGTGTGTCAGCACCTCCTGTCACACATCCTCACATAGATCCTGTGAGGTGGGGATTGGTTTTGCTGAGGGAACCAAGACTAATATATCCACATCAGGAAGCAAAGCAGTGGTCAGCTGTCACTGGGCCCACTGGCTGGGTCCCAACAGGATCTACCTCTAGGCAGGTAAAAGCTGTGCTTTCCAGTGTCCCTCCCCATTTATCCATCCATCCATCCATCCATCCATCCCATCCATCCATCCTTCCATCCTTCCATCCGTCCTTCCATCCATCCATCTTTCCATCCATCCTTCCATCCATCCATATATCCATTCATCCACCCTTGCATGCATGCATGCATCCATCCAACCATCCATCCTTCCATCCATCCATATACCCATTCATCCACCCTTGCATGCATCCATCCATCCTTTCATCCATCCATCTTTCCGTCCATTCATCTACCCATGCATGCATCCATCCATCAATCCATCAATCCATCAATCCATCCACCCTAGAAGTGTATCACATCCTTGCTGCCCATGACACCAGGGCTCACACAGTGCTGGAACGCCTGTATGTCTGTGTGGTGTGCTATAGGGTGGGGAGAAACTTAGGCCCCACGGGGCAGCCTCTCCCTGGATCTGGACTGTTACCCAACTAGCGGTGGGGATGTCAGGTGTGGAGGAGTCTGCATTCCGTGCTGGGGAGCATGGGGACGGTCTAAGAGAAATGGCTCCTATCTTCACGTGTGATAAGGGTATGTGTATGTTACATGTGCACATGCAGGCTGCAGGTGAATGAGCATGTGAGTGTGTGTGAGTGAGCATGTGTGTGCATGTGAGTGAGCGAGGCAGTGTTTGTAGAGAGCGGCTTTGTGTTTGTCTTGGTTCCTGAGTTTCAGTGCTTTGCTTTTTGCCCTGGTGTTTTCCTATTGGTCCAGATACATCTGTCAGGGTGCTTCTCTGCAGCTAGGCTTTTATTCATCTTAATATGCCCACCGTGCTCTCGATGCTCTGAGTCTGAAGTATTTCTTGGTACATAATAGGTGTTCAACCAGTGCTCCGGGATGCACTGAATGGTTGAATGGCTGAATGATTGAATGAGTGCACAAGCGTGCACTCTGGTGTCCGTTAGACCTGACTTTGAGCCTTAGTACTGTTATTTGTGTTGCTGAGACCTTGGGATCAATTTTCTCATCCAGAAAGTGAGAATCTGAAACTACCTATTCTATCTTTCTCAAAGGGCTGTTGGTAGAGGATCATAAGAGGTCTGTGAAAGTGGTTTATAAACTATGGAGCACTATGCAAGTATAAGAGGTTGTTATTATAATGGTTATTACACTTGAAGTGATCATTGTGTCTGAAAATTAGGGATTCTGTTTTCAAGAATATAAAACCATCCTGGCCTGATTTGAACTCTGAGATTTACAGAGCAATCATTATAGGAACTGATTCCAGGTTTGCCCAGCTGTGGGAACTCTCAAGGGGCTGGGGTGGGAGGCAGGGGCTGGTGAAAACCGTCCATCTTCACTTCATGCCACCCGTCTCCCAAGTGGACCCACATGAAGGTCTCTCCTGAGTCTCTGAAATTGCCTAGACTTCTATGCCTCATTATCTTTGCAAATGCTGTTCCCTCTGGCAGGAATGCTTGTCTCCTTTTTCCACCCTCTTCTGACCCTCTCATGCCGCCAAGTTGCCGCACTGTCCCCAGGCTCCCAGGCTACCAAGTCTGCCTCTCTGAAGGCATTTATCACAGTGTTCCTGGGACTGTTAATATCTGCCTCCCTGGCCTCAGCTTGCACTTCTAGGACAGAGGAGGGCTTCTTCCCTGCAGCCCCAGAGCTAAGGGGATGGATGGCTAGACGGTGAAAGGTGAAGGGGAGGGTTGGGATTTGGTAGATGCCCAGGATTTGAGCTTTTTTTTTTTTTAATTTTTTTTAATTTTTAGAGAGGAGAGAGCACAAGCAGGGGAGACAGGCAAAGGAGAGAGAGAAAGAGAGAGAGAGAGAGAGAATCTTACACAGGCTTCATGTTCAGTGTGGAGCCCGATGCAGGGCTCTATCTCACAACCCTGGGATCATAACCTGAGCCAAAATCAAGGGTCAGACACTTAACCGACTGAGCCACCCAGGCGCCCCAGGCTTTTGAAGCCCCAAGTCTGTAGAGGAAGATGAGGAAGAAGCATCAGAGAAATGAGCACTGCCTTGAAAATAACCCCCAAATTTCTGAGAGCTATTTTCCACCCACTTTCATGCCCCAGATGTTGAATAGGCTGATCAGTCCTGTACAGGTGAGTGACTGGCCGTCAGCCAGGTGGGAGGTGAGGCCTCCAGGTTAGAGCTGAGGCCTCAGGACCCGGAGGCACCTGCCTGTTGCTGACCCCTTCAGGTGAGCAGTTACCCACATGGGGAGGCAGGTGCTGCCTACCTCCTTCCTCAACCCTTCCAGATTCTTTCTCTTGGTGGAGTCAGCCCCAGCTGGTGGAAAATCTGTTGGAAGCCCTCCTAGGAACTGGCTCCCTTGCTTCTCTCCCTGTGTTTGGAGGCATCTTGTCTCCACCCTGCTCTGGGCCTCTCCCCCACACTCTCCCACTCCCAGCCGCTCTCCTGGAGCCCCAGGCAGCCGCAGCCAAGTGCCAGGGGGCTGGGAGCGTTTTCATTACCGAATGCACTGAACCTATTTGTGAGTGTTTTGCAAAGTGTTTAATCCAAGGTGTTCCCTCAATTAAATTAGTGCAAACATCTGTGTCCCA
The DNA here is from genome assembly GCF_023721935.1 of Panthera uncia. NCBI lineage: Eukaryota > Metazoa > Chordata > Mammalia > Carnivora > Felidae > Panthera > Panthera uncia. The sequence goes on along the minus strand of NC_064808.1, from coordinate 89,605,950 downwards.
CATCCACCCCCATTTGCATTCTGTGCCATTTATTACAGCGGGAAATTGGAATGCACCTTAGGAATACTTAGGACCGAATTAGGCTAGGTTGGGGTGGGCGTCTGGGGGCGGGTGTCTGAGGGTGCCTGGGAGGTTGGTCCACAAGGTGGATCCTTCTCCAGGCTGGAGTTTGCGGGCGGAAGAGTGACTTTCTGGCGCAGGAGACTACACGGAGAGAAGCGTCAAGGGGCCCAAGACCACCGGTCTTGTGGGGGAGGTTGAGTGAGTTTAATTAATGCCCCTGATCCCCACCTGGGCCTAAGTACCTGCGGAGGCAGGAGGAGTTCACTGCTGTTGTGTTGTAACTTTAAACCCAATTAAAAAAAAAAAAAAGTGTATCACATTCAAGTGACCCACCTGGGTCTCTCCCTGGGGGAGCCTTTTCCTGCTGGAAGGCTTGTTTTGTTGTTGTTGTTGTTGTTGTTTGTTGTTTGTTTGTTTTATCATGAAACTGCTCAGCCTTGGTGACTGGCTGAGTGTGGGTGGCAGCTCTCTTCTCCATACCATGTGATTCCCACGATTGTCAAGTACTTCGGGAGTCCTACTGTTCTACTAATGTCGGGGGCATTGAAGAAGAATAGTTTCCGCTGTGTGACAGGTGCTGCATCAGTGCTTCTCACGCATTATCTGTTGTAACCCTCCCCACAACCCTCTGAGACAAGTCCTCTAATAACAGAACAAATGAGGGAGCCGGGCATAATCAGAGAGGTTAAGCAACACACCATTGTCCCACAGCTAGAAAGAGGAGCAGTGAACTCACATCTGCACGACTCTGGAGACAGTGCTTCCCGCTGTACTCGGACATCTCTCTCAGATGAAGCAGCTAGGATTGACTTTGAATCAGGGACCTTGTCACCTCCTCAAATCTGGCGGCCAGCACGCCCTGGCCAAGCTGTGCAGAGGTGCTGGTTGTTCCCCACCTACCCCAGGTTTCTAGCCCTCTCTAATGGGATGGCATCGCCTGTGGCTCCTGGGTCCTATGATGGGTTGCTCAGCCTGCAGGTGACTCACCTGAGGGAAGAGACTCCTGGCTTTTGTGGGGGTGGGGCAGGGAGCAAAAGGAGAAGCCGGGCGGTGGCGGGGGGGGGGGGGGGGGGGGGGTATTGAGGAAGAGGCTCACAGGATGCTCAAGGACCTTAGAGATCCTTGAGCTCAAGCTCCTTAGTTACTGAGTGGGGAAACTGAGCTCAAAAGGAGCTGACAACTTGCCTCAGGCCACTGAGGGTTTGCTGGTGGAAGCTGGAATGGAACCCTGGGCTCCCAACTCCTGGGAGGGGAACTATGTCAGGGCCTGGAGAGGTCCCCAGGATTTCATAGGGCAAGGGCCAGCTTTCTGGATATGTAAAATATAAGTCAAGGCTGGAGCAAGGGACCAGGGTGAGAAGGGGATGGGAGGCTGCCGTGGCTGTGGCTACTAAGGGTCCTTACGAACTGCCCTTAAGAGAGAACCTTCCAGGTCCTAGAGGGCTGCTGGCCATCTACGGCCTGGGCTCTGGGGCAGTTTCTCACCAACTGGAGACATCCTGGGGCCAGCAGGACCCAGGGCTGAAGACCACCAGCTGGTGTCCATCTCTGTCTTCTCTTTGCCTTACCCACTCTGTGGTCTGGGAAGGATCTGGAAGAATAGTGTCCAACCGATTTGAGCTTCCTCTCCCTCCGCCAACCATGTCTTACTTAGTTTCCCCATCTGTTAAAGAGTAATAAAAACCCCATCTTATAGGATCGTTGGGAAAATTATGGGAAATTATAGGCATGCTCGACCCTGCTCCGGAACTTAGAACATTATTGCTAGTTTTCCTTTCTTTTCCATGGCTCCTGTCTACTTTCCCCTCTGAGACCCTGTGCCTGCTCCTGGATGGGTGGAGGGCGGTGCTCTGTCAAGATGATGACAGGCATCCCCTGTCCCAGCTCTTCCTCCTCCCTTTTCACTTCCCTCCCTCGCTCATCAAAAGACTTTAATAAATGCATCTCAGCATGTGGTCCTGCCTGGGGCTTTATAAGAATGAATTGCTTATCTCAGCTCCTACTTCCTAGAGATGACAATTTACCATCTACATACATTTATTAAGCACCAACTGTGTGTGGTACCCAGCTCTAGGCACAGCAGGGTCAGCCTAAGAGTGACTCCCAGGGCTTCTCTCTCCTCCCAGGGCCCCAGCAGTTCCTGCTTTCTTGGATTGGCTGGATCCTATGACCATATGCCTTTACCAGCAGGATTCAGAGTTTCTGTGCTCTCTTGTGCTTCTCGAATTCTACACATGAAGTTCTCTTTGCCTAGAATGCTCTCTATTTCCCTTGCTTACCTGGTTAGAGTGCAGTTTCTTGGTGGTATGTCTGTGACCACATCCCAGCCAGGGTTTATCATTCTTGAGCTCCTGGTGCACACTGGGCACCTTTCTGTGACTGTTTAATCACACTGTACTTTAATTACAGAGATGCCTTTACTTTACTTTACTAGAGATGCCTCGCTCTCCAGGGGCTACGAGTCCAAAGTGTGGCATCCCAGGACTAGCATAGGCTTCAGGAGTCCTCTGTTCTGCCTCGCCCGTAGGCAGCTCATGCTCAGTTTATCCCTCACAGAAGAGAATGCCCATCACTAGACTGGCTTTCTCTCCCATCAGCCTTGGGCACTCAAGAAATGCTTGTTTTGTTGGACACACCACTGGCGTGTTTGAAGGGAGGCGGGCATGGCAGCAGGCCTCACGATCTAGTTTCCAGGGTGTTCCGTCAGAGAGCAGGCCGTCTCTTCTGCTTGCAGCTCTGGGAAGCATTCTCTTTCCCACCTGGCCTCAGGATATGGGATCTCCAGATGGAACTGAGGATAGGCAGAGAAGAATGACCCCTTTAATTTATTGCCCCTGTGAATTTGTTACAGACATTTCCTTTTCCTGGAAAGTCTGTCTCCTCTTTCTGCATGGCCAAACCCGGCCCATCTTCCCTGGTCCCATGCCACCTCTTCCACACAAGTCTTAGATCCCTGGCCTGAAGCTACTGACACTGACCAGTGTCTACTTGCATCCTAAGTATTTGCGGAAATACTGTCCTTCTCCATGAACGTGGGTCAGTACAGGGTTCATGGCTGATGCTCTGTAGCCCACACTCTACCTGGCATGGTACCTGGCACATTCTGGATTTATAGTAAGTGTCTGCCAAATGAATGAATGAACAGGACTACTCCTGGTTTCTCTCAGCAGGGGGTGTTGGGGTTCTTCCCTCTTCCTCTGCTTTGACTTTTCTGTTCCAGGGTTCTAACAGACCTGGAGGCACATTTGTCACCAGTTACTGGAAACTGGATGCTATGGCCAGCAAGAGAAAAGCAGGTGTTAAATTCTGCTTGGTTTACTAAGCAGACTGGAATTACTTCTCTATGGCAGGCCTGTGGAGTCCCAGGACACTGATATTCTACACGTAAAGTCTCCAAAACAGAATAAGCAAGATAGCCAGTGGAATAGGAGAATAAAATATTATAACTTTTTTTATTGGTGTTTTTTTTTTAATCTCATCCTGTTTAGATTTCCATTTTTTAATGTATTCCGTAAGCATGTCATACATTGGTGGAGCAGTAGGTCTAATACGCGCACACACACACACACACACACACATTTTGATATATATCCGTATTGAAGGTGTATTAAAATTTTTTACTGATATGGTGCCTGGGTCACTCAGTCGGTTAAGCATCTGACTTCAGCTCAGGTCACGATCTCATGGTTCATGGGTTTGAGCCCCATGTCAAGCCCTGTACTGACAGCACAGAGCGTGCTTCAGATTTTGGTCTTTCTCTCTCTCTTTCTCTCTCTCTCTGCCTCTCACCCCCTTCAAAAATAAATAAATAAACATTCAAAAATTTTTTTTACTGATAAACTTGGAAACTTGTGTGAGGACCATGACTTGCATCACTGTCCCACTAAGAGGAGAGACTAATGCATATTTGCTGGTGTCCCTGGACACATGTCCCATCCCCTAGCATGACCTCACATTTACAACCTGAATCTCACTAGATGGCAAATTCCTTAGGGAAAGTAACTTGGGATCCTATTCCCCTATGGATCTCCAGGGCCTGGCACATTGCAGGCATGTTATAGACTTTCGGTGAATTAAGTGCAGTTTGAATTATATTTATTTGAATTGATTGAGACTATGGGAGAATCTTTCAAAATTTTACATTTTGATTTCAGTTTAATGCTCTGCTGTCTACTCCCGGTCAGCATATTGAATATACTTACTAGAGACCCATTATACTACAAGAAAATAAGTATGTGGCTACTGTGGACCAGGTCCCGAGCTAGGTACCAGGTGACAGATCTGAGGGCCCTGACTTCAGTTTACTTACATTCCTTTTTTCTGAAACAGCCAAGTAAGAAATCATAATGTAAATCAGCACTCCCCTGTTCACTGGGGTTATTTTGAAACAAATCCCAGGCCTCATACCATTTCCTCTGCAAATGCTCCAGACAGTACTGTGAGCCTTTTAGGGAAAGATGTAGCTATCGACAAATACAGTTGTGTTCCAGGAGCTGTGCTGGACCCAACAACAGGCAGGGCCCCAGCAAGCAGGATGTGGCCACTGCCCCCTGGGGCCAAGCAGAGTGGGGTCAGGAATGATTTTTATATAAATGATGCTTAGCCTGACTCTCTAAATGCAACTTCTAGGCTCCGGTGTTGAAACTTCAGAACCAGACAGGGGGCCCATCAGATAAGGAGTGAACCTGAGAGGAAGACACACCTATAGAGGGAGACAGCCTTCACGGAAGACAGGCAGAACACTTAGGGATCTTATAGTTTGCCTCCCTCGAGTTACGATGAGAAAAGTGCAGCCCAGAAAGCCGAGGCAGAACCAGAGATTGGCAGTGACTGAGTCCGGACTCAGGCCATGCTCCCCGCTCGGCCTCCCTCGGCCTCCTTCCCATGCATGCAGGACCCCGGCCCCACCAGGCTGGGCCTGCCTTTTCCACACACCCGGGTTTCTGTGGCCAGGAGCAGCATCCCGACAGCTCTGGGCTGTGGGCATCCCTCCGCCCTCTAGCAGCTTCCGGAGGGGCCAGCAGCCCCGCGGCCCGGAATCATCTTGGGCTGCATGTGACTTCTTTCTTCCTGTACAAGTTGAGCACTTGCCACCCTGCTGTCTGTTTTTCCTTGCTAAGGTTCAGTTCTAATTATGTTGATTTTCTTCATCCCACCCCCTCCTGGAAGCTTATTAGGTTGAATATTTTTATTTATTATCATTTCGCCCAACTCCTGCCAGCATTTCCAATTACTCTCCCCGCTTCCTTGTAATTGTCTTTCTGTAATGGCTCTGAAACAATTGCGCTAAATGAGGTGTCTCCTGGAAGATGAGAGTCTCACTTCATTAAAGGCTAATGTATTCTCAGCTCCAGCTCTGTGGGGCTAGCTTGGAAGGAAGACATTTAAACAGCTTCTTTTATTTTATAGGGAGCAACTTTTCAGCGACGAAGATGTCTGTGGGGTATATGTGTATGTGTGTGCGTTGCCTGATTTTAATTTAAAGAAAGTTTATGAAATAGTGTAAGTCTCCTTATTGGTGAAACTCTTTTCTCAGATAGCTGAGATTTACGCAGTTGGGGTGCAGGGCTCTGGAGCCGGATGGAAAGGGGCGGCTTATTCAGATATCCTCCCTGCCTTTCTGCGAGGGCCCCTCCCTGCTTCTCTTGCTTCTCGCCTGCTGGGTCAGCCCCGCCAGCCTCTTCGATGCCTCCATCCTGTATCTCTGCCTCCCGCATTATGTGCTCAGCTTCCACCATGGGGATAACCTCCTGTTATGTAATTTTTTTCAGCTTATGTGTCCTAAGTCATTCATTCATTCATTCATTCATTCGTTCGTTTGTTGTTTATTCACTTATTTGTTCGTTTCTTCTTCACTGAAAAAATGTTTATTGCCTGCTATATTCAGGGATTTTTCGGGATGGGAAGATACCCTTTTGGAGCTTAGCGCACAGTGAGAGAATAGAGACTGATGACAGGTAAGCAGGTACTTCTAGTACGCTATGTTAAGTGCTATGATCAGGCAAGGGGGGACCACTCTGAGAACCCCAAGGAGGGCACCTAATAAAATCTTGTGGGGTCAAGGAAGGTTCCTCGAGGGAGGGGGGTGTCGGAGTTGGTACCTGAAGGATGAGGAGTTAGCCAAGAATCCAGGGAGTGGCCGGAAGTTCTCAAAGCTGAGGGAACTTCAGTAGCTAGGGAGGGCTTGGCAGGAGGGGAGAAATGCAGGCTCTCCCATCTGACAGGAGCACTGTGTGGGACAGAGGCTGCTGTGAGAGGTGGGGCTGGAGACCATGGGAGGCCTTGAGTGCCAGGCTACCGAGGGATCTGTGGTATGCAGAAGAGGTTTTTAAGCAGGGGATTGATTTGGCCAGATGTGCGTCTTGGAAAGATCACTCCTGCTTCAGTGTGTAGAATGGATTGGAAGAAGACAGGAGAAAAAGAAAAAAAAAAAAAAACAAAGAGACCTTTTGGGAAGCTATTGCAAGAGACACCAATGCCACACCTGCAGGAAGCGGCAGTGGAGAAGGAGAACGCTGTATAAATTTGTGAGGTGTTACAGGTGGAGAAAGGACAGGCTTGAGTGGGCGTGGTGGTGAGGTCCCCTTTCCTGGCTTGGGCAGTGGGGTAAATGTGTGTGGAGGGGTCCTGGAAACCAGGGCGCGACACTACACTCCATGAGGAGTCCACGCGGTTACCCGGGATGTGGGCTACCGGGACCAAATCCCAGGAGATGCTGGCAGCTTCGTCACTGTCCCCAGCAACAGCCATGGACCCCCATGCCTTCTCCGGCAGGGCCTGTGGGCTGCGTGTGGGGGTCAGCTCACTCCTTTAAGGGGTCCTGCACAGTCACCTCTGTAGAGCCCTTTAACGCACCTGTATGCACGAAGCTTTGAGCCAAATGGGTCACCTATTGGCTCTGACTTCTGTCCCAGGCAACAGAACCTCTACGAGGCCTTTGAGTATTGCCCAAGCAGCTCCCGTGATAAAAAGCTGCCTCTTCTAAAGTGTCTTTCATTTCATCATCAAGAAAGAGTAGGAAGGCCCTTCCTGATATGTTTGGGTTGGAAGTGAAGAATTTAATCTTTCACCATGTGGAGAATCGAGTATATCCAGAAGTGTTCTGGTGCCTCCGAGACATTTTTTTTTAGGTCCCTGGAAGCCCGCCAGCAACAGTAGTGGTAATAGTAACAAAAGCAGTAATAATGATTCCTACATTTATCAAGGCCTACTATGTCCGTCTGTCTGAAGCGCTCAGTATCTCATTTACTCCCTGCAACAGTCCTATCAGGTAGAAGTTATTGTTGGCTCTGTTCCAAAGAGGCGGGCGTGGAGGCTGAAGGAGGTTAAGTCGGCAGGCTACCAGGGCTCCCCAGCCTGTAGTTTCCCTTTCTGAGTCAAGGAAAGAGGGAGTCTGGACGGACCAGAGCCGGTCTGGGGGTAACCCAGTGCCAGGAGAAGTGGCTTGGTCCAGCCCTCCACATGCTGTTTTCCCTACTGCTTTTCACACCTCCTGTTATGTATTACTTTTTTCAGTTTATGCATCCCAAGTCCTTCATTCACTCCTTCACTCCTACGTGTCCTTCAAAGCCCTGTGCAAATGCCACTGACTCCTGGGCGGAGCCAGCACTTCCTTGTGCCCTGCTTCCCAGAATACATACATTTCTCAATTACAGCTGCCGATTTGTAGTTCTTTCTTTGCGCGTCTGTCACCTCAGCTCTACTTTGGTTTTTCCCTAGGAAGGGATCTAGGCTTACTCCTATTTATATTCTTGGTACCCAGCACAGGGCCTGGCACGCAGCAGGTTTTCTATGAATAAATAAATGCTATCAGGGATGCCAGGATGCTTAGGAGGGAGCCTGGGGTGAGAGTAAAGGAGATCCCCTGTCCCCTGTCCATTACGGGAGGGACAAGATGCCCAGAGATGCTCCAGATTGAGCTTGACTCCTCAGGGCGACCCCTGGTAATAAGGGGGCAGCTGTCAGGAACAAAACTCTCTGTCTGCACTCTGGGAAAATGTGGGGCTTGAGGTAAGCGCTCCTCCAGGGTGGGAGGACCAAAGGAAGCAGCCCGACTAGCTGGATGTTTATTCTGATGAGGTGCTTATGTAACACCAGGCTTCCTGGGGCTCCCGGGACTGAAGAGAGCACACCCCAAGGAAACAAACAAACGAAGGCAGCAACCACTTGTGGTATTAGGCAACTGAAGTGAAAAGGTGGACGCATCTGACATCTGCAAAAATTTAGCGCCAGGGCGATTGCCAAGCAGCTTTTTACAAAAAATAAAATGCATCTTTAAATATTCAAGTGCAAAAATCAATAGTTCTCCATCTCCCCACATCTCACTCTGATTGTCTTTCCTCCAAGGCTGCGACGGGGTGCTAGGAGATTCTGCCCTCGGTTGGGGGATGGAGGCGAGGGGCCACCTTTTCAGCAGCTCTCTTCTCGGCCAGAGGAATCAGGGCTGTGGTCTGAGGGCAGTGAGGAAAACAGACAAAGCTGGGGGTCTTGGTCACTACATAGCTGCGTGACTTTGGGCAAGTGGCTTACCTTTTCTGAGCCTCAGCTTCTGCATCTGTAAGATGAAAAAAAACCATCAACTCTGCCCTGCCCAGCATGGCAGGCTCATCTGAAGATCTGTACCCTGTGTCGGATCATGATCACTTTGTGATACTACCTCTCCTCTAAGTTGGGCAACACAGAATTCTCTGCCCGCTCTGGGCGGCTCTCTCTTCCTCCAGCTCCAGGGTTGCATTGGGTGTTCCTGTCTCCGTTTCACTGAGGACACAGTGAATTCCAAGTCTGAGGTCTCCCTGAAGATTTTGGAAACAATAGACAAGGCCTCCTGAGCCCAAGGGAAATGAGAAACTGACCTGTGTGCTGCAGAACAATGGGCAATCTAGGATCCTATAACCGTGCCAGATAGAACATTACTTTGTTCCTTTCATAGACATTTATTGAGGACCTACCGTGTGCCAGGCATGGTGCTAGGTCATGACACTGTGACAGTGAATACACAGCCCCCGTCCTTTCAGGATTTATAGGCCAGCACGTATTTCTAGATGAGTCTCCAGTCTTCTTCCTTTTACAGATGGCTGAGAAAATAACGCCCAGAAGAGGAAGTAACTATCCCGAGGTCACATGGCCAGTTAGCAGACTTGGCAGTATCAAAACCCACCTTGTGACGATGAAACGAGCTAATCCATGCTGAGGACTCAGAGCCATGCCTGGTGCCTATCCCATGGGCGCTCTGTGTGTGTTTCCATTAAGTTCCCAGACCCTAGGAGCACTTCCCTTTGTCCCACAGCCCCTCATGGGCCAAGTTCCAGCCTCACTCATTCTTGAGGCCCCGTGGTTTAGATGAGACCAGGCCACCCCGAGGTGAGATTGAGAAAGGGAAGATGGGAATGACAGTGAGCCTAGCCCGTTGGCCCCGGAGAGCTTGCCGTGTGCCCAGCACTTTGACCACGTCGCTGAACTAACACTCCCCCTACCCTGGAGGAATTGATATTTTAGTGGGGACAAGGGCTGGGCAATGAACCCTACATAAGCCAGATATTTCCAGAATGAGATAGGGGTTGTGGACATCAGGTTCAGGGTGGTAGGCCACAGATGAACCAGTTAGGAGGTTAGGGGGTGGTGAAGGTGGGGGTGGAAACTAGGGGGCAGGTTTTGTTCACTTCTAGACACTGCCCTGCTAGGGGCAGGATTTTGGTGAGTCTGCACATCTCTAACGTGCCAGAGTCTCTAAAGCTCAACATCCCAAATAAATGTATCAACACTGAGATTGCCTCTCCCCTCCAGCCCCCAGCCCCCAGTGGCAGTTAAGGGTCCAGTCTAGGCCCCTCTGTTTTCTCTAGGTTCCTTTGTCGGTCTCAGTGGCCTCCCTCCATTTCAACTTGGAATCCACCATCTGTGAAATGGGGGAATTTGGCCTGCCCGGGAACCGATTTCCAGAATGACAGGAGTGAAACCTGCAGTCCTGAGGAACCACAGAAAATGCTTCATTCCAGGGCAGTGGCTACTGCTGAGGGGGCCACAACAGCACCCCTATTTCCTGTGCAGGGAAAAACTACCTTTTTCTTCTCCCCAGGCCCCTCAGCAATCTGGGCACCTGTTTGCCTTGACTATTTTGTCTAGGGATTAAAGACTTCTTTTGGATTTATGTGACCCTGTGTCCAGTCATCAGGGGAGGCCTTGAGTGGGTGGCCCCAAGACTGGCACTCTAGGACCCCATTACGAAGGGGCTGGGACCTCCCAGGCCATCTCATGATTAGGGATTAATGGGACTCAGTCTTGCTGCGCTTCAGGACTCAACTAAACAAAATCTGGAGCCTTCCTAGGAGGTTAGACAAGGCAAGAATCTAAGCAAACCTAGACTTCGTGGTCCACAGTTTCGATTTCTTACGTTCCTGTGTATGACTGAGACCACAAGAGGTCATCTTGCCTATCCCCCTGTCTCTAGGCAAGACTGTACTTAACCAATGAACCAACCGAACAGATGAAAATCTTCCTTTTCCAGGAATCACCATTCACAAAGAGTAAAGGAGAGCTCCAAAGAGGAAGGAAATGTATTAGTGGCTGGAGTGCTATGTTCCTGGGCAAGTTCAGGATTAGAGGAAGCCAGACCTTGGAGTGTTGGAGCTGGGTTTCTGGATGTGGGAATCCACTGAATCTATCTCTTCAGACGTTCATCAGAAGCATCCTTAGGGGCACCTGTATGGCTCAGTCAGTTAAGGGTCCGACTTTGGCAGAGGTCATAATCTCGTGGTTCGTGAGTTCGAGCCCCACATCAGGATCTGGGCTGGAGCCTGCTTCAGATTCTGTGTCTTCCTTTCTCTCTGCCCCTCCCCTGCTCTGTCTCTCTCTGTCTCTCAAAAAATGAGTAAATGTTAGAAAAAAAAATTTTTTTAATTAAAAAAAAAAAGAAGCATCCTTAAAAGAGACATCTGGCTCAGAATAAAGTGTCCTTCCTCTGGGTCTCTTCCTCCACTGCCCTGAACCCTGGCTGGTCACCTCAGGGACAAACCCAGGAACAGCAAAGACATTCTCAACCAGGTTGTACTGTGTGTGTGTGTGTGTGTGTGTGTGTGTGTGTGTGTGTGTGTATTTGGGGTAGGGGAGAGGAAACCAGGCCAGATTCCATCCAGCAAGTACCCCGGTGCTCCCTAAGCCAGTCCTGGGGCTGACAGACCCCAGGCTCCCCAAGGGGCCTGTCCACTTAGCTCTGAAGATTGCTTGTCCGCTGAGCCTTCCCCACCAGCATCCTGATCCTTGTGCGCAGTCCTCAGAGCCCCCTTTTCGTCCACCAATCCCCTGACTCCGTAGCCCTGGAGAGATGCTTTCTTCCCAGGTGGTTGGCCACTTCCTGGCTTCTCAGCAGATAAACCCCGCTGCTCTTCTCAGGCTCAGCTGCCGGAGTGGTTGCAAATTTCTTAGTAATGATCTTCCTTCAGGAGCCGGGGAGAGAGAGGAGTTGCTGCTGCCGCCACTGCCAACATCAAAGCTTTCCATGTGGCTTTGGTAGAATGTTAAGAATTGCGAGATAATTAAGTTGCATTTCTGTGCATTGTTTACTGTTGCTCTCAACCAATCACTATTCCATAGGGGCTAATCTGTGTAAGGTTTTTTTTTTTTTTCCTTTCCAGTGCCTGTTTGTACCACATTCTTCATTATGCTTCAGTTACAATTTTAATTTTACTATTATTAAATCTTCCCCAAAGCTGTATTATTCTGCGCCTCTGAGCTGGAATTCCTGATTTGGGGACTGTTTGCATCTGGGCCTGTTCACAAATGATTGTTCTTGTTTACAAAAGAACATACATTAAAGCTCAGCACTGGAGGAATCCTGGCTCCCTTCCCACCTCCCTACCCTGACTCACCTGGTTGTAGGAGGTGGGGGAGAGAGGAGACAGGGAGAAGAAGGGATCTGGTAATTCCTGAGATTTTGCTGCTGAAAGAGCATCTTCGTGTCCCCGGGTGCCCAAAGGAGTGGATAGGAAGTTGAGGGCACGGGGGCCAGGCAGTGAGCTGGAAGCCTCATTTTCATAGCCTGGAGGATACCAATAGTAGAGGGCTCCATATTTATTGTGGCCAGACAGTGTGGGCTGATGGTTAGAAGCCTGGGTGCTGGAATCAGATCTGGATTAGAAAAAGCCAATTTCTTCACTTACTGGGCATGTGGCATTGGGCAGTTAGGTAACATCTCTCGGCCTCAGTTTTCTTGCTTTAAAAAAGAGGAGGAAGAAGATGCTGTTGCTGCCCCAAAGGTAAGGATAAAAATAGGTAATGTGTTAGAATGGTGCCCTCCAGATGGCAAGGACTTAGTAAAGGGTGGGTGAAGTTGTGTTATCAGTATGATGATCATTCTCTGATCCTGCCTCCTGTCCGTTTTGCTCCCTGTCACCATCTGAAGCTTGCTTGCTCACTCAGCTTTGCCTATGTCTGCCTCCGGGCTCTGTCACTCCCAAGCCGGTGGAGTGGGATAGGAAGCACTTTGCATATGTTCCCCATGACTGGGGAGTGGTAGGAACCAGTCATCTGCCCTCCCGGGAAGGAAAGAGTGACGGATTCCCGGGGGCCTGAGCTTACAGGCAGAATGAGACCTTGCCCCAGATGAAGGTGGCCAGCCTTAGGGCTTCAAGAGCTCAGAGTCAGCTGCTGCCTCCCACAGCCCGAGCTGGATGGCTGGTCCCCGTGCGAGCCATGCAGCCAGGCTCTCCAGCTCTCGCGTCCGCCACCCCACCCTGGCGCCCCTGCAGTCTCGGCTTCCTCCTGGAGGTGCCTGGCTTCTCTCCTCCCCTGTCACCCCGTTCCCCTATGCCGCCACGCACACACTAAAACCATAACTTTTTTCCCCGTTCCCATTATCTCTAACCCATATACTCCAGGAAGTTTAATTTGTTCTCGGTAGTAATCACCATTAACTAGAAATTGTCTTTCTCTGTGTAAACACGTCATTAGTGAAGCTGGTTTTCTGCAGGGTCCAGATTTCATTTTTATTAAAATGAAACACTTTCAGGCGCCTCACTGTGTCCAAGGAGAGAGAGTATAATTTTAACCCATTGGGTTGGCCACAGATAATTGGGCTGGCATTTGATTGGACGATTAGGGAAATATCTCCTTTGCATGCAGTATAATTTGCATTTTTTTCCCACTTATATGAAGCTAAGTCATGCTTTCGTACACAGGCAGTTTTAATGAGCATTATAAATCCTAATGAATATATTTTCATGTTCATTTTATTGGCTTGTTTTTATTACTAGAGGTCTGAAAAACAGGGCCAGCGAGGGAGCCGCGGAGGAAATGGCAAGGAGAGGAGCCCCGTGGCGGCCTTGCACCCCCTCCCTTCTGCCTCCGCAGGCTGCCAGGGGGTGGGGGGCTCTGGGAAAGGTGGGAGAGGACCCACAGGGGTCATCCAGGTCCAAAGCAGAAGTTGCCTGGGCCTCCAGGGGATGCAGAGGACATGTCCCTCGCCCTGGGGCCAGCCCACCTCCTGCTGCAGCCTGCCCCCCCTCTGCAGCATCAGCCGCAGTGTCAGCAGCAAAGCTGTCAGAGCGCTAAACTACCACTTCTTCGTGGTCTGGAACGGAAGGGACAGTGAAGTACTTCTGCACAGTGTCTGGCACGTGCTAGGAAGAAACTCCACGCAAGGCGATCAAACAGAATCGGGTTGAATTCTCATTCACAAGGAGTTACTGTCATCAGAGCACTGATTTTCAAACAATGACCCTAATAGTCAGTTAACGAGCGCAGGGAGCACGGTTTTCTCCTGGATGATTCCGAAGGTAGGTCCATATCTTAGGACTTCAGAACATCATAATAAATATCAGAGGTTTTGGAGTTCTGCTTCTCTCTCCATTCATTCATGTGTCCACTCATTGAATAAACATGGGTTGGGGGGGGGGCACCCTACTGTGTTCTAGGCCCTGAGCCAGGTCACCTATAAAGTGATCCTTAAAATCTCCACCAGCTCCAACATTTAAAAAATTTCAGTAATAAGTGACCAGTGAAGTAACCTTTTTGTTCCAGCCTGTGGCTCTGCTTCTGGATCATTGTCTGTACACCAGGAGTTTGATCTCTTTCTGTTGGGCACCCTAAGACCCTCTCTTATGCCCGGGGCCCTCATGCCTAGGTGCATCAGTGCTCACAGGCACCTGCACAGACGAGGACTTTTGCCCTTGTTTCCACACTGAGCCTGGCCCTGTGGATTCCCCTGCTTGACCCTTTGCCTTTTATTCCAGCTGAAGGGCATCCTTGCAATCTCTTCTTCTCAGTACTCTGGGGAAGACCCACCTTCCCTTGTTTCAGAGGATTGAGTGGCACTTGGCCACGGACTCTGCTATGGGGAGCCAGGCTGAAGGGCTGTCTGGTCTCATGTGTTGTCTATCCACTGACTTCCTTCTGCTCGTTACCATACAACCTGCTCTCTGCTTATGGCTCCAACCCACTCCTCATCCCCCGCTCCTTTCACTTTCTTTTTTTCATTTATTTTATTTTTTTAATGTTTATTCATTTTTTGAGAGAGAGAGAGAGACAGAGAGAGTGAGGGTGTGGGAGGGGCAGAGAGAGAGGGAGACACAGAATCCGAAGCAGGCTCCAGGCTCTGAGCTGTCAGCACAGAGCCCGACATGGGGCTCAAACCCATAGACTGTGAGGTCATGACCTGAGTCGAAGTTGGACACTTAACCAACAGAGCCACCCAGGTACCCCTTGTTTTGTTTTGTTTTTTTGTTTTTTTTAGTCAGAAAGATGTTTGCTGTTCACAGAGGTTGGGAGCTTTAAGGATGTTTTAGAAGTTACTTCAACTTAAAACCAGTTCAGTGTCCTTTGGTACCATCTCTTCAAAATGGCAGCTCAGTGCTTTGGGGTGACCGTCCCCATGGAAGCCGGCACTCGTGTGGGCTTTTGCTGCTTCCTCTATCACCCCCACTGCCACACATACAGACACAGCTGAACATGTCTTGCTGTGGCCTTGAGGGCAACTTGGGCAACTTTTTGCTTTCCTGCTGTTCAAGAGATATTTACTGACCAACTACCAGGTGCCAGCTTCTGTAAGAAATGTAAAACTAACAGAGTGGCCGTGTTGCTTGGTGGGTAGGGTACTGGCCACAACGGAAGGCCTTGGTTCATTCTGGCTTTGTTGCTTTCAAACACATGACTTCAGGTCAGCCTCTCACTTCCCTGGGTTTCTTTCTCCTCATCTGTAACATGGGAATAATAATCCTCACCCATGTCACAGGAGGTAGGGGGGATTTAAATGAGGTAGTGATTGTGGAAACTGTAAATGCTCATTAGTATCGAGGTCAAATGTGACCAAGTCCCAGAGTGATTCAGACCTCGGGTCCTGGATCATGGCCCATTTCTCATCCTGAAAGAGCTGGCAAGAGGGTAAGAGATGTTTGCCGTCAGGATGGGACTCGGGTATTTGTGTATCTGCCTTTCCCAAAAAGGAGATGGAAGGCAGCTCTGGCTAGAGTTTCACCATTGGCAAGGTTTCATAGGCCCGATTTTATCCTCCTGTGTGCTCGTAGGCCCATCACTGCCAAGCGCGTGCCTGCACTTGGCCTCAAGAAATGGATAGGACTCTCCCGTGGGTGTCTCTTCCCCTGGAGAGTGTAGTGCCTCCAGGACTATTGAATCTGCATACAGGGTGCTCTGTTGCTGAGCACTAACGTGTCTCTGTTTCACATGGTAGGTCAGCCTTGTCTTCCATTAAGACTACAAGCTTCTTCTGGACAGGGGCCCTTGTCCAAGACTTTTTCCACATGCCCTCTCCTTATTACCACACCCACAGTGCTAGGCATATGGTCAACTGCTCAATAAATGCTTCTTTTTTTTTTTAATATTCAAGTTAGTTAACATACAAGGTAGTCCTGGCTTCAGGAGTAGAACCCAGTGATTCATGTCTTACATATGACACCCAGCACTCATCCCAACAAGTGCCCTCCTTAATGTCCATCACCCATTTAACCCCAATAAATGCTTTTTGATGACCTCACTGGCTGGGGCAGGGCAGGCTCCAGGCAACTCTTGGCCAGTGCTTCTCACCCCCAAGTCAAGGCTAAGTGTCCATAACTGACTAGCTGGTCTTGCTCAGAAAGCAGAGAGGTGGGCCAGAGGACCAGGACATTAGCTTCAATGCTGTCCTTGTTGGATCTGCTCACCTGAGATACCAGATTGCCCTTGAAAAAGGTGGTAAGTGCAAAAGCAAGCTGCCGGCCCATTGCAGAGCGAGGTGTTCAGTTAAGAAGTGTAATGATATTGGCTCATTCCCAAGCTCTGCCGGGCAGAGGCTTGTGTCTGTGGAGCAAAGCCTTTGTAAAGAAAGCAACTTCCCAACAGCTCAAGAGGGTGAGAGGGTCCAGAGCAGCCCTCCAGTCGCCTGCAACCAACTATTTGAGGGAAATAGTTGGTTTCTCTCAAAACCAACTTTTAAAAAGGGTGTTCATTCATTAGGAGCAGCGAGATGTGGTTTTAGAGAGAAGAGGGCCACCTACTCACAAGACGTTGACTTGGGCCGCAGTTCTAGACGAGCGAGAGCAGCAAAGGAGGAAGCAGGCCCAAGTCACCTTTGAGAGGTGGGGATGAGGGTCAGAGCAAACCCAGTATGAGACCAGCCGCACAGGGGGAATGGAAGGCAGCTGATGTTCTGGCTGCTGTGAGAGATGGCTGGATGATGTCAGGGCCACCCCAGAGAGAGTCATCTCTCC
>NC_064808.1:89520185-89588796 GCF_023721935.1 Panthera uncia | reverse complement strand
GGGAGGAGAAAGTCCCAGAATGATGTATAATGGGAGGGGGAGGGGGCCTCCATCTCTGCACCCTCCATCCAGCTCTTCCAGGCCCATGGGAATCCCATTCGCCCCACCCCCAGTGACCTCAGCAAAGTTAGGGTTATGATAAGTCCTCTCCCCATTTTTAGAGGATGGGAAAGGTCACCTTTCTCAAGCCCCTTAGGAATAAACTCCCTGAACCTGAACAGGTTGGTGCTGCGCCTGACATTTTCAAAAAGAGAGATGCCTTAGGGGAGAAAATGCAGACTAGGAGCTACCAGGATGGTGGGAGAGGGTTGCCTGGGCCTGGGGGCTAGGTGGGGGCATCACTCCCCGGCCTCTCTCCTCTCCCTGGTTGAGCTCCCTGCTCAGCTGCAGAAACTGTGATGGGTGCCAGCTCCTTGGAAAGCAGCTCAGGCCACTGTGGACTTGGGGGCCCTGGGGACTTAGCCACTGGACACGAGTTCATTTTCAGAAAGGAGCCATTAGCAAATGGGGAAACTGAGGTCAAAGATAGTGTTTCTGAGTAGGCCTAATAACTGCAGGGTTGGGCATTGGGGCTGGGACTTGGCATCCTGAGTGGTCCTTGCTAAGACTTGGGGAGGCATAGAGTGTTCTCAGGGTGACCTGTCTAGCTGTCTTGCTCCTCTACTCTGTTAAAGGGTTTCTCACTTGCAAGGGGCCTAGTTCTTCATTCCTCTCCCCTCACCCCATTTACTACCCCCACCCTTAAAAGGAGGGGACAGATGTCCTTTCTTCCATGCACCACAGCTGCAGCCGGACAGGACACATTTCTCTAATCCCTGAAAACAGGTGTGGAGTGATTCTGGGCCCCCTAGGGATGAAGGGCATTCAGGAAAGTGGCAATTTTAGAAGCTGCCTAGATTCCCATTCTCCTCTGGCCCCATCTGTGAAATGGGAGCGTTGCCTTAGATTAGCACTTCCCAAAGTGGACTCTGCAGCACAGAGGGCTCTGTGGGGGGGGAAATGAGTTCCAAAGTTTGGGTAAAGCTGCACGAACACCCCCTTTTAAAGAGTCACAGGACTCATTACAATTTTAAAGATTTTAAGAAGCCCAGCACTAGGGGCTGGCTCAGTCGGTTAAGCTTCCCACTTCCAGATAAGGTCATGATCTCACGGGTTCGTGGATTTAAGCCCCGCGTGGGGCTCTGTGCTGACAGCTCAGAGCCTGGAGCCTTCTTCGGATTCTGTGTCTTCCTCTCTCCCTGCCCCTCCCCACTTGTGTGCACACGTACACGCACGCGCGCTCTCTCAAAAATAAATAAATAAACAAAAAAAGAAAGTCCAGCACTAAAGAAAACTCAGTTTAACCCAGAGCTTCCTCAACATCTGTGACCAGGGCACCTTGTTTCAAATCCTAGAAACAAACCCACCCTGGCCAACACCAGCCTCTACAAGAAGTTGCAAGGTTTTTCTCTAAGTTCCTCATGAGCATCCCAGCACCACAGATGGCCCACAACAAGTTTCCCCTTGTCTCCCTGCTCTTGCAGGGAGGGACCCCCAACACTGGTTTCTGCCCTCCCGCCCTCGTCCACCACCTCATTGTGCCTGGCCGCTCAGCTTTGCTCAGATTACCTCCATTCCAGATGGGGACACTGGAGTCTGGGGCAGGGAGAGGCCTTGCCCTAGACCTTCGCAGAGTCAGGGCAGAGGTGGAGAGGCAGTACAGGGTTGTCTCGGGTTTCTCCAGGAAGGGAAGCCCCCAGGCTTCACCACCCTCCACCCCAACTGCCCCCTGGATGTCTGTGGGTCATCTGTGGTTTTGCCGCTTCAAAAAGCAAGGCAATGCTTCTGGAACAAAGGGAGGAGAAAATTCTGGCTGCCAAGTGTCTACAGAGAAGACCCTGCATGGGGAAGCTTAAAAAAGGAAAAGTGCCCCTCTCCTCTCCACTCTCCAAACTGTCAAAAATAACACCTCACGTTCTCCAGCCTTTAAACTTTCCGAAGGCCTTGCGTGTACATGACCTCATCTGCCCATCAGGAGACAGCTGTGGTGTGGCAGAGCGTGTGTGGGCTCCGGAGCGGAACTCCAGGGCTCCAGCCCAGCTCCATAACTGGCCGGGCCTCTGCCCACAGGCAGGCCACTTCAGTCCTCCGCCCCACTGTCCCCTGTGTCAGGAGGGAGGAGCACTTCCTTTCTCACAGGGTTCTTGTGAGAATGCAGTAACATCATCAATGTGATAATGGCCGGCATGCACGGGAGGCTCAGTGAGCACTAGCTTAAGAGAGTGAAACCCCCACTAGGTAAGATGTTTCTTATTTTGGGAAGGAGAAAACGGTGGCTCAAAGTAAGTGACTCGTCCAAGGTCACACGGCTGGCCAGTCCCCTGACCCGCCATTCTTCACTTTCCCACTTTGCCTCATCTCGGGAAAATGCCTCTCAGGTGGGCACATGTCTCACTGGTCTTTGAGGGCTTTTAGCAACCGTGGTTCCCTTTGCCCTTGACCCTTTCTCTTTTCCCCAGGCAAGTAGGATACTCGCCAGAGAGAGAAGGCAAGGCAGGCCTGCTGTTTTGGAGGGGTGGGGTCGGGGGTGGAGAGGTGGGAGGTGTTATTAGTTCCTCTGAAAACAGCTTTTTAAAAACAAAAGTAGTTTTGGGGCACCTGGGTGGCTTGGTCGGTTGAGCATCCAACTCTTAATCTCAGTTCAGGTCACGACCTCATGGGTTCGTGAGATGGAGCCCTGCATCAGCCCCGGAGCCTGCTTGGGATTCTCTCTCTCTCCCTCTCTCTCTGCCTCTCTCTCTCTCTCTTTCTCAAAATAAATAAACATTAATAAAAATAAAAGTAGCTTTATGAATTAAGATGATCTCTCTCTTTTTTTTTTTTTTTTTTTTTTTTTTTTTTGCCAAGAGCTCCTCCCCTTAAGAAAGGGAGAGTTGTTTCCCCTTCCTTCCTCTGTCCTGGCTGCCCAGACCCTAGACCCTGCTGTCAGGTGCCTTTCATCCCCTCCTTCCCCTTACAGCAGCAAAACCAATCTATACACAGGATCTGGGGGTCAGTAGAGGCCTCTGTGCTTTCTTCCTAATCTTGACCCAGGTTTTAAATCATTTTATTTAGCAGAGGAAAATGAGGGTAGAATAGGGGGAAATGAGAAAAACAAGAACGCCTATAATGTGCTACGCACTGTGCTAGGATCTTAGGAGTGTTGCTCTTGCAAGCATCAGATCTCTCTTTTGATTTTTATTAGGTGAGAGAGAGGTTGGTGAGAGCCCTTGGAAGAAAGGGGTTCATTCCTGCAAGGTGTCCGCACTGTGATTGCCATCACTGTGTCTGTTACTGTCATCAGCCACAGCACGGACCCTGATCAGCATATTCATTTGGCAAAATCACCTTCTTTCCTTCTATCTCCCCTTCCATCATCTGAAAATTTCACAACCAGGGAAATTGGGAAGGGTGGGTAGATTTGTTGATGCAGCTCAAGCAACTGGTCTACCAAATGGATCTCCCCATTCTTGGGTGCATGCTCCTGTCCCCACGCGGCTCTAACTCTGAGCCTGAATTGTGCTCTCTGTGCAGAGAATAGGAGGATGTGCTTGTCCTGGAGGCTCAGCAGGAGAGTAGCTGTTTCTGAAGCTGGTCCTTTTGAGCTCATCCAGTCATGCCCTCTACCTGGCCGGGGGCTTCAATTTCCTTGCCCTTTCAGGAGGAGGCTGTGTGAATTATGGGAGAGAGAGGAAGAAGGAAACACTCAGATTCCACTCTCCAGACATTAAGCTGGGATGGTTTCTAGCTCTGCTCATCTCATTTGAAGGGCTGGCCCTGCTCCAGCAGGTATCTGGGAGTAAAAACAACAAACAACCCCAAACATCTCTCAGCGCCAGATCCCCACCACAGGCGCGATTTCCTGCTCAGCTTTCTGATGGTGGGTGCGTGTGTGCTTGTGCTTGTGTGTGTGTGTGTGTGTGTGTGTGTGTGTGTGTGTTTTCTCTGCTGATTTACAGGAGCTTTGTGGATCAGTAGACGCAAGAGGAGCAGTGGGGCTGGGGGCAGGGAATTGTCTCTAAGCAGAGGCCTGATTAGAACAAGGAGCTAATCAGCACTATTTATGAAGGTATTTTGCAAAGGAATCTGTGGTAAGTGATGGAAGTGGGGGCAGGGGGGCGCATACTATGAGAGAAGAAGGGAGAAAACACCATATCCGTGTCTGACAATCTAAAGCCCGTAGGGTCAGAGGAATGCTCAGACTTTGAGACAACTTTATCGACAACTTTCCTCTGAGGGTCTCCGGCCTGACAGTCACTGAGAGTCTCAGAAGGAAAACAGGAACGAGGACACAGCAGACCCACCAGCTGAGCAGAGTGTGGTCGCTCTTGCCACATTGCTGTCATCCTGAAAATATAAGCCCACTAGGCAGACCGGCCACTCAGAAATCAGGGAAGAGCATTAAAAAACATCTCTCAGCTCAGTTTTCCTTTTCCTTCTATGTCCCATATTTGGGAACCATGTACTGGAGAAGCTGTATCATTAACAGTGGGAAGAATTTTAATTTAGACTAGGGAGACCTTGGACTTGTCACGTGACCTTTCAGAACCTGGGTTTCCTGTGTATAAAATGAAGGCTGATAATAGCACCTTTGTCACTGAGTAGAAAGGTAGGGTCAGCTGTGATGTGGGAAAGTGCTTTTTAAAGGAATGCAGGTGGATATTTTGTTCTTGTCATGAGGGGAGTTTGCTCACCACCTTAATGCTAGGTTTGGGACTGGGGCTGAAGCTTGGAAGTTATGTCCTAGCGTTACTCTCTCAACTGTGGTCCTCAAGACGTTATTTCTTCCTTGCATTCAAATTAATTCTGGTTTGCAGAATTTAAAGTTGCATTATTTAAAGAGTGTAAAGGTGATCTGTTAGGCCTTTGACTAAAAGTTCCTGGAGGGCAGGGGAGCCTAGAACTTCATGTGACAAGAATCTCTTGTTTCGAGGAGAAATCAGTCCAGTAGGAATATCTCTTTTATGCCCACAAGGTCTGGACTTGGGCAAGTACTTTAAACCCACAGCTTGGCTGCATAATCTCTGAGAATTCTGTGGCCCTCTTGGGGCCAGCTGAGGAGGCCAGGAAGTGGCTTTGGTCCCATCAGTCATGCTGGCGCCAGAAACCCAACACAGTGGCTTCCTGGAGTGGAGTTGGGGGAGATGTCTGGGGCGGGGGGGGGGGGGGGGGGGGAGACGGGTGCCACCATGGTGGGGGATGGGTGCCACTCTTCTCATGCCCCCTTTGTCCCCGCGGGCTGCCAGAGGTGGTCCTGGAACGGTGACCATAAAGTGCCTCACGGGAGGAGAAGGATGAAAGAGATGGGGATTCTTGTAAATTTTTAATCTGAAAAATAAAGAAAGTGTGAATTAGAATTAATGCAGGTATTAAATATTTAAACTTTCTGTACTCACTTTCATTTTTAACATATTCCACCCTCAAAAGCCTCAATAACGTTTGTCAGATGTGTTCTCAAGATGTCCCTCTCTCTCCACCTCCCCCCAGCCCCAGCCCCAAAGTTAGACCACAGGTATTCATCATCTTGATGGAAATTTTCATTTTATTTCTCCTACAGGAACCGTCTGATCTCTCTCTTTATATTTATGCTTTCTCTATATGGCAGTGTAAATAATTAATGCCATTATAAACACATCCTATGCAAAATATTTATTAGAAAAAATAACTCTTTAATTTGGCATGTCATTTAATTCCATTTTGTAATCATAGCGCACGGGCTACAATTAACGCCAGAGCTGGGGAATCCGGCCTGTCTGCTCACACTTGCAGAGGGGTGACAAAGTCTCCCAGATCAAAGCCTGCTTGGCCCCTTGGCCATTTGCTACTTGTGTGCATTTGGTTGATGGAGGCAGGGAATGTCCACCCTCCAGTGTGGTGCTGGGAGTGAGTCTGGAAATGAGATAGGAGACTCACTTCTTTCTTCAGAAGACTGGGGGGTCAGGGTATTCTAGGTCTTTTCAAGTGCCTTTGGTCACATGCATTCAAAAGGATACTGGGACCTTAGTTGTAGGCCATTTTTACATTTTGCAGTGTGGGGAGAGGGGCATGGTGGTGTTCCTTGAAGTTTGGGTGAGTTCCCACATAGGATTAGCTTGGGGAATAGTAATAAATAGTTCCTAGAGATTGGGCTTCTTGCATGGTTTCATTTAACAAATATTTATGGAGTGCTTCACGTCAGTGCTGGGCATCATTGTTGGCCCTAGAAATACACAGTAAACAAGACCGGCAATGGAGATGAGACTGTCAACAATTCCTGAAGATTCTGCCATTGCCTCTGCTCATTCCCTGTCCCCATTAAACAATCTTTCTGGCTATCTTCAGGAATCTATCCACCAGAGAAGAACCTCTCCCAGGGTTCAAGGACTCATGGCTAGTATTTGAATAACTCCGTGTTCCTGGATTTATCGATT
The DNA here is from genome assembly GCF_023721935.1 of Panthera uncia. Taxonomy (NCBI): domain Eukaryota; kingdom Metazoa; phylum Chordata; class Mammalia; order Carnivora; family Felidae; genus Panthera; species Panthera uncia. The sequence goes on along the minus strand of NC_064808.1, from coordinate 89,582,368 downwards.
CCTGTGGGTTTATTTATCACTGCTTTGCAAATAAGACTGTAGCTAGCACCGGCCTGCTCTCTCTGGGATTCTGAAAGCCAAATACATGACCTGAACATTCTCTTTCTTCTTCTGGACTCCAGGTGTGGCTCCCCCTCTGCAGTTAGGTGAGTGGCTCTCTTTGGAGACTGCTGACCCTCCCGTGACATACTTCTCCATGCATGATCTCAAGGACCCAGACTTTGGGCTGAAGCTCTGGGGATTTTAATTTCAGTTTTTATGTAGCATTTGTTAGCCTTTTTCCCTATTGACTATCTATTCTAATTGTCCCATGCCTGGCATTGTTCGCTGTGTGTGTCCCCAGACTAAAAATCTATATGCTTGTGGCCCAGACTATCGTTAATTGGTTCAAGGAGTGGAGAGTAACGAGGGGACAACTGATGCCCTGGAAAAAAAACTTTATTTTGTAGTTAGCCATTTGCCACTCTTTGTCTGGAAGGCCAGTGTGGCCTCCCAGCCTTAATTTCATTGAGGAAAAAATTAAAACAGGTGGCATCCAGCTTCCAGTCCACCTTCCCAGAAGAGCTCTTCTGATGCTCTCTGTATTTCATGTCTTCCAAAATAGGATGGCAGGAAGAAGCATGGAAATCATAACCCACCCCGCTCTCCTCCCCACACATGTACCCCTGGATGTGGGTCTATGACAGGACTGGGCTATTCAGGGAGGGTGACATCCGACTTAGGCCCTGTGTAAGGGGTTCTCCAGACTGTCAGGAGCTCTCGGTTGGCTGAGAGCAAAGAGGCTGAGTCTTGGTTGCCTTGGGGGTGAAACAGAAGATTCTACAGGGATAACCCCTGGTGATTTGATTTCTGTGTTGTTTACAGGGAGCTCGTGATCTTGTTAGGGATTTGGAAGAAGGAAGTTTGAATGACTTCATTTTTCTATTCTACCTACCATTCTCTCCTCCCCATGGCAGGGGCCACAGGACTTCTGCCCTCAGACTGGGTCCTACCCAGGCTCTATGCTATATTCTGGCTTTCTTTGGAGGGAAGATTTTCAGGGACTCTGGGTTCTGCAAGTCCAAGTTGGCCCTTTGCCCTGCTTTTAGAAAATGGGCTTTTGCCTTTATGTCCTATCAGAGAGACTCATGGGCTCCAGTACTGAATGCTGCCTAGATGTGTGTTCCGTGTTCTTCTGCCTGGAATTGACCTCTCATCATTTGCACTGGGGTAGCTTCCCAGCCCCTACCTCCATCCCATGTCAGAACACATACGTGGTTCAGCTTCAGCCCCACTTTTTTTTCATGCATTCGTTCATTCATTCATTCATTCATTCAGTATTATCAGACGTTCTATCTTAGGGCACTTTGCTGAGCATTTGGTTTTCAGAGGAGGCTCGGTTCCTGCCCCCGAGAAGGTTCTGGCTTCAGTTGTTCTTAGTCCTTCAATGTCTGTCCTCTCGTGAAAAGAGCAATAAGCTACTTGATGACTTATTCAAGAAAAAAAATCCTTCAAGGCCCATAAAGAAGCATCTCCTCTGCGGGCCCTGCTCTAGTTCATGGCCCAGAGCCTGTTCCGGCTCCATGCAGCCTGTAGAATCCAAAGTGAGGGGACTCTGACAGGAGCCGTTGAGGGGCCTGCCATGCTGATGAGGAAGCCACTGCTGTCCACATCCCATGATGGATGCGCCACCGGCTTTCTCAATCCTGTTAATAAAACCTGCTCTTGTTTTACCGATGTCTTTGCCTGGAGTGGCGGTACCACAGGCCATAAGCACGACAGTGACAAACCTAGAGAACACAACAAGCCCAGAGCCACGCAAGGCCTTTTATTAAACCCGACACATATCCAATATCCCAGGCCTCTTGCCTAGTGTCCTAGAACATTTCGAACAAATTCCGTGGAGGCTTAGAGGAAAAGGGGGGATGAGGGCCAGTGGCAGTGGTGCCACTGGGTCTCAGAGAGCACGGGGGTGTGAGAAGAGCAGGCTAGGTGTTGTTCCATAAGTCTGTCTCAGTGTGCCTGATTCTGGATCCTTCATGATTGGTCTGCTGATAGAATGTCTGCCTCTGGGGGCTCCTGGGTGGCTCCGTCCATTAAGCATCTGACTTCAGCTCAGGTCATGATCTCACGGTTCATGGGTTTGAGCCCCACGTCGGGCTTTGTGAGGACAGCTCAGAGCCTGGAGCCTGCTTCGGATTCTGTCTCTCTCTCTCTCCCTTCCCCACTTGTGCACTCTCTCTCTCTCAACTTAAAAAAAAAAAGTTATTCTTCTGGATGAAGAATAACTGGCATTTACAAAGACCATCACCACATAGGGAGCCCTTGCTCACACATTACCTTCTGTAGTGTTCACATCAGCCCCGAGACAGATTCTGTTGTCCCGGTTTTGTACTTGAGATGGCAGAGACAGGAGTTTTGAGTGACTTGCCACGGTCACGTGACTAACATATGGGATAACCAAGCCTCAGTTGAGGTCATCTGGTTTCATACCCATGTTCCTTTGATGGCCTACACCCTTCTGTTCCGTCCCCTCCATCATGTAGAGGATTCAGGCCTTGCTCTGCTCTGAGGTCGGGGTTAAAGAGATGCCTCTCAGGAGTCGATCTTGTCTGGTAATGGGTCACAGGGACAATTCTCCAGCTCCCTCCTGTAGGAGCAGCCTTCTTGTTTATGCCATTCTCCCTTCTTTGTCGTTCCATGACCTCAACGTTGGGTCCTGGTGTGTCTGGAACGACAGCAGCGAAGCAATGCTTTCCTGAGGCTGTTTGCCAGAGGTGACTTCTCTGCCTGCCTCGTGCTCCTTGCTTCTGCAGGGAGGTGGCAGGGTGGGGGTGGGAGATGAAAGCACCTGTGAGATGCTCTCTCTCTGGCCTGGCTGCAGTGCAGGGAGGGGGTCCTCTCAGGGAGGCAGGGCCCAGAGCCCTACAAGTCATTAGGCCATCACTCAAGAGCCTGATGCAAGCCGGCCTGATGCATCACTCATGGATTTGAGGAAACCTGCAGCCTGTTTGCCTAAAAGCATGCCCCGCTCCCCGAAGCCCAGGATGAGAGGCCGAGCGTGAGGCTGGGAGCCAGTGGCTGTGCTAGTCAGGAAGGCAGCCGATAAGATGAGCAAATTCCCCAGGTGAGGCTCAGAGGTCACGGATGCATATTTGCCTTTGCAGCCCACGTTGCTTCCCACCACTTGAAATTCTTCTAAAAACCCAGAGGAGCAGCTGAAAATATCCCAGGTAATATGAAAATGAATAACAGCTCAGCAAACAGAGCCCAGCTTCTGAGCAAACAGCCGAGAAGGCAGGCAGCCCGGGCGAAATGAGAAAAGGAGAGAATGCAAAAGGAGGGAGGGCAAGTAAGAGTTGGAGAGGGAAGGTGGGGGGTGGTGCGGGGCAGGAGGAAGCCAGTTCAGGGTCTCAGCCACCACTCTGTTTGGCATTCAGTTGCCCTCTGCCCTGGAGACTCCCTTTGGGCCACTCTCCTCCCTAAGGGGTGAGGAAAAACGGTGCAGAGACAACGTTTCTCAGCTTTGGCCGAGATGAAGAGACGTTCTGGTGTAAAAATGCCTCATAGTCTGTGTCTTATCCAGTCCTTTTCTATGTGGAAGGGAATTGGGGAATGAGGATGGGAGGATGGGTGGGCAGTGTGCCTTCCTGAGTTAGGAGGCCTGAGGTCCAGATCCAGCTGTCACTATGTGACCTTATGGGCTTTCATGTGCTATAGTTTCCTGATTAGCAAAATGAGAAGGAGGGGGGGGGGTCCTTTTAGCTCTAACTTTCTCTGGGGTTCTCCCCCATAATCACGAAGATTTAAATAAGTGCTTAGCTGCTTGTTGAGGTGTATGATTCAAGACTGTGTGGGTGTGGCTAACCCTTGAGTTTATCCTCAAAGACACCCCATGCGACGTGGACAGTCGTGTGAACGGGAAGCAGCAGATTAAGAATCTTCTTCGATATTCTGAGTAAGACTGGGGAGTGGCCAAGTGAGAAGGTAGCATTATCCTGGTTCTGGGGCCAGAGGGTGGAACTGGAGGACCTAATATCTATGACAATTCTCACGTATTGAATGCTCACTCCATGTCCAGAGCTGTGCCGGACACTCTGCATTTGCCATCTCATTTACCTTTATACTAATCCCTTAAACTAAGTGTTATTATTATCCTCACTTTATGGATGAGACTCCCAGAACTAGTTACTTGCCCGTGGTCACATAATCCAGGTCTTACCCAGGTCCGGATGATGCAGGGGTCCACACTCTTAACCACTGTGCCACATTGCCCTTCATGACGTGGGGGAGGGAGCGATTAGCCCTCAGAAGGGCGAGGGATGTTTAGCAGCAGTAGACTAGGTATCCTGGCTCCCAAACGGGGTCATAATCCCTCACAAGAGCACAGAAGCCATGCCGTGCGGGACTCTGTCACCTCTGCCGTGCTGGCCCCATGCACTGGAGATCCGCCAGTTCATGTAGGAGAGCTGTTTGTAAAGCTGTGTTTTGTTTTTTTTTTTAACCGTCTAATAAACTACAAAACAAGCTGTGCAGCAGTCACAGCACCAAGAACACAGACAAGGATGTGCAAACAGGGTGCACAATGGGGACAAAAAGACTAGTCAGCAATGAGAAAGATTGACCGAGGGCTGGGGGCCAAGCCCAGCCCAGGCTAGGCTCTGTGGGCAGTGGCCTCAGGCTACTCTCTCAGTTGCGAAGCTTCCTCCCTAAATATTCTAGGATCCTGGAAGGCTGAAAGATCACCTGCCAGAGATGTAAGAAGAAGCAGAAAATCTTGCTTTAGGTGGAGGATTAATCCAGGTGCTAAGAGAATGCCCGCCTCTGAGATGCTCTGTGTCCTACATATTTATTATGTACCTCTCTGAGCCAGGCATGGCTACAGGTGCAGTCCTGGGCATAAGGGAGACAGCAGCGCCTGTCCTCATGGAGCTCCCAGCTCATTCTTATTCCCACACCACCTCCATGCTGGGTCTCAGAGTTCCCTCTGCCCCTCGTGTCTAGCCACAAATTGCTTCCTTCAGGAAGTCAGTCAACAAACATGGAGATCCTACAGTGTGCAGGGCCTTATTGTAAGTGCAAGGAAGAGTGGTAAACAAGACAGAGTCCCTGCCATTAGGGAGTTCCTATTCTAAGTGGGGAGGGAGAGAGTGAATAAATAAGGAAGCACATATGGAAATAAGAAAATGTTAGGTGCTGATGAATGCTGTGAGTAAGATAAGGTAGATGCTGTGGGAGAGTGCCTTGGCTGGTGTTGGCGAAGACTCTCTGAGGATGGGAGATTTGTTTGTTTGTTTGGTTTTTAATGTTTATTTATTTATTTTGAGAGAGAGAGCAGGGGAGAGGTGGGGAGAGAGAAAGAGAGAGAGAGAGAGAGAGAGAGAGAGAGAGAGAGAGAGAATGAGGATGGGAGATTTGTATCAAAATTTGGTGGCTGAGAAGGTAGCAGCCACATAATGGATGGGAGAGAAGAACATCTCCATTGGAAGGAAAAGTAAGAGCAGAGTCACCGATGGGCCTGACCCCATGCAGCTGGGAATTCGTAGACGAGAGAGGGCACAGAGAGACCTGAGATCAGAGAGGCAGACAGAGGCCATTCAAAGGGTCAGGAGGCCATGGACAGGCATTTAGGTCTTACTCCACATGCAGTGGAGAGCCATTGGAAGGCTGTCCATGGAGGAATGAGGAAAGCCAACTCTGCTGTAGAAAGACCCGTCTGACTGCTGTGTGGGGTCAGGGAGACTTGGTCTTGGCCATGGACATAGAAGACAGGGGACAGTAGTTGGATTCAGGTGGCTCTAATCCTGTGTACTTTGGGAGTCAGGCCTAAAAGACTTCCTAGTGAACCGGAAGTGGGGGAGGAGAGAATGGGAAGGAATCAAGACCGATTCCTGGGTTTTCAGCAAGTAAGTGGAGAGTGCACTTTTACTTAGATGGGGAAGGCTTGGCGGAAGGGAAGATGTGGACTTGAGAAGGGAAAGGTCCATTTTGAATATGCTAAGTCTAGGTTGCCTTTTAGACACTGAAATAGAGATGTTGAGCAGACAGCTGAATACAGATGTCTGGGGACCTGGTAGAAGATGCAGCTGGAGATGTCAATCTGAGAGACCAGAGGGTGAAGGAAAGTACTTAAAGCTACAAGACTAGGTAATGCCACATAGAGACAGAGCATTCTAGAAGGGAAAAGTACTGAAGACACTTATCATACCTCATCGGCACACTTTCTCAGTCTCCTTCCATTATTTGTAGGAAATGCCCACAAAGGAGACTGAGAAAGCATGCCAGTGAGGTATGAGAAAAACCAGGTGAGTGAGGTGTCATAGAACCTGGAGAAGAAAGCTTTTTGGGAAGGAACAATTGGCTAACTGTGCTGACTGCAGATGAGGACAGAGAATTGACCATCCATTTCAGCAAGATGGAGTCATTAATAACATTGCCAGTTGGTCATCAGTGGAGTGGCAGTTGGAATGGGCTTTATTTGATGAGAAGATAATAGAGGTGAGGAAGTGGAGACAGTGAGTATGGACTCCTTTCAACAGATGTCCTGTGAAGGGGAGCTCAAAAAGAGGTAGAAATTGGAGGAGGGGGTGGGGTCAAGGGAGAGTTTATTTAAGAGATATGTTTGGGTATCAATGGAAATGACCCTATAAAGACGGAGAAAATGATAATGCAAGAAGGAAGAGAAGAGTTGAAAAAAAAAAAAAGTGAGGGCAGAGAATGGGTTCAGAACCCAGGGAAGGTGTTGACCTTGGGTAGGGGCCAGGACTCTTTTTCCATTGCACCTGGGGTAGTCAGAGTATTTTGGTTCTGATGCGGATACAGTAAAGGACTTGTTGATGGGAAGATGAGGTAGTTCTCATCTTATATAGAAATCTGTTTTCTTTGTGAAATATACAGCAAGGTCATCAGCTGAGAATGGGCTAGGGAAGGGAGTGTTGGAGATTTGAGGAGAGAAAAGGAAGTGGGATAGTTTCCCCAGAGACTGGAAAATTGAATTTTCTGAGGAAGTGTAGTAGGTTTCTCTGACAGTGTCAAGTGAGATTTGTGGTCATGTTTGTACCGAGTCTAAGTCAGCAAATTTGTGTCATTTTTCTCAGCAACGTTCAGCTGCTGTGGTGCAGGCCGCTAGTAAATGGATAGGGTACCAGAGCTGGAGTTCTGTTAGACTGGTACAGGGGAAGGAGAGCTAGGCATTCAGGGTATTGGCAAGGGAGTAGTTCAAGTGTTGGATTGGGGAATCAGAGCTGGGTAAGGAAGGAAGTAGACACACAGGGAGTGATAGGAATGGATATCAACCTCCCAAAAAAGTGGATTTTAATGGAATGAAAGTCTTGATGAGGTTGAAGAATTGATAGGGTGGAGCGTCAGGGTAAGCTAGCTCTAAAGAGGGCGGTGATGGTCAGAAAGTGGGATGTTAGAAATCTACATTTAGTAGGCGATTCAGTGATTGGGGTGATTAGAGCAAAAGCTCATCGGGGCTAGAAGGTCAAGGACCTAAGAGGCCAGGGTATCAGATGGATCATCTTCATGGATGTTGAAGTCTCCAATGATAATGGCAGGAGTAGTAGTGAAGGAGTCAGAAATCCAGATGCTGAAGCCATCCATGAGTGCTGGGGAATGACCAGGAAATTGGTAGAAAGATAGAATTATGTATGTAGGAAGGGTCAAGAGATCTGATGATAAGCTCTTCAAATAAGCTTGGGTTTTTGAAAGAAAAAAGAGACAGTTTAGATGAGGAGCAAGGTAGGCAAATACTCCCCTCCTGTTCTGAAGTACATTAGATGTGGGAGACAGATCTGCCTCTGTTGGAAAGGGCTTCTAAGGGAACATGTCCTCAGGGGGAAGCTGGGTTTCACTTAAAGCAAGAACGTGAAGGAGACAGTCAGAGAGGACCAAGATTTCCAGATGGCACACTCAAATGATGTGGGAAGGAGGAGAGAGGGAGAGGTCGGGGGATGGGGTGGACACAAGAGCATGCAGTTGAATGTCTATACAGTGACGCATGATCAGGTAAGCTTAGGTTTCTGATGGCACCTCAGGTAAATGGGAAACGGAGGCATGATGAGATTAGTCCTGAATGTCATAGCCATCCGCAGTTGAGGACATTAACATGGTTCAGTCTGGCTCATGATAGAGATGTTGGGGCTCCAGTTGAAGGCGTGAGGAGAGGCTCTGAGTTACTGGAGTTGGTACGATGTAGTGGCTAATTTAGCCCTCTAATCTAGCAGTTCACATATGGGAATGGAAGAGTAGAATCATATCCCAAAGAATATCAAAGTAGGAAAAGCATTTTAGATATCCCCAGTCAACTCTTTTACTTTTCAGATAAATAATTTGTTCAAGGTCATCAAGCTATTAAGTGGAATTAGAGCTTACTGGGACTAGAGGTATGCGTATAGTTTGTATATGCCGCTTGTCTAGGGCTGAGGCAGAAGGAGCAGGAGCCTCCTGGCTGCCTCTGGGACAGCACTTCGTCTTGCTGCGCTATTCTTGTCTTGGGGTCACCATGTTTGCCCCAAACAGGAACATGTACCTCGCTTGCCAAGATCACTGGAAACCAGAGAGCTTGGACTAGGGTCTCCATCCTTGTCACTCTCTGTGGTCGGTTGCCCTAGCTTACCCTGCTGTAGGATCTCCATCTGTGATTGTATGTGGCAAAAAGTAGTTGGAGTGGCCTGTGAACTGCAGTGGGCAAGGCTACACCCACACCTCTCAGGACTGGGCTGTGGCATGTCCTGGAGCTGGCTCCTGTCTGACCAAATGAGTGAAACGTTTACTGAGCATCTGCCCTGTGCCCGGCCACTTCCGTGAAGCTCGAAGTCTGCTTGAGGAGACCAGACTTGCACACGGGGACTTGTGGGCTTAGTGCTAAAAAGACACCTGAGAGATCTTTGCATTCAATGGCCTCGCATTTCAGATGAGGAAATGCCACGGGAGCCTCTTCACATTTTGGTCCAAAGCTATGTCACCAAGTCACCAGTGTGTGCTACATTTTCATTCAACGTGCGGTGTCTGCCCTGTGGCCCAGCCTCTGAGGGACTGCCTGGTAGGCCCTGTCCATCTCTTTCCTGCAGAACACCCTGAGTCCTGTTCCCCTCCCCCCAAGCCAGGCAGGAGCCAAGTGGGTGGTGGTGTCTGGGGGTCCTTTCGCCCTCAGGAGAGGGGGCCAGTGAACTGCCCCGATGAGCTGACTGCTGCCTTTCAGCCCGTCTCTCCTTTCAGCCTGCGCAAGTGTTAAATACGGCATCAAATTAAGCAAAATTAAATACATTTCCATGCAGCATTTTTCTCTTGACTGAATCAAACAATGCGGTTGCCATAGGAACAGCCTTTTCTGAAAAGGTCACCTGCAAGAAACTGTGTTTTAGGTACAACTCAAGGAGATTATGGGGGATTAACTCATTTTATACATATATATTAAATATATATTTTTTTTTCTTTAAAGGGGCTGTTATGAAGGAATAATATCCAACTGAGCTGGAAGATACCCACAGAAAAAAATTTAAGTCCCTGATAAAGGTTTTTTTTTTTCTTTCCCTTTTTTTTTTTTTTTTTTTAACCAGCATGCAGTGGGGGTGATATCTGAAATGGCGACTCTGTGTTTTTACTTGGCTTTAATTAAACCTCAGTCGGGGCTGAGAAATGTGGTGAAGCGAGATAATTGCACTATTCCCAGTACAGTTTTTAAACTCCGGCTTTGATATGCACCTCGTGACAGCCTGAACCTGCACCCAGGCTCCTGGGGCTGCTTGAAGCTCAGCTTATAACCACCCCTCTTAACCTGCAGGCATCTGGGGACCAGCATTCCGGATCTTGAATGGGAAATTAGGGCTGGGGGAGGAGGGGCCCAGGCCATCTGCACAGAGGCAAGGAGAGGCCTTGTCTCCCCTAAAAAGTTCCTCTCTGGCATTCTGGAGTTCCCTGTCAGACTTTAGTATCCTAAATGTCAGGGGAGGACAGGTACCAGCCACCCTAACTCAGAAAGAGAATAGGATGGGTCTTCTCTAGCTTTACCCCGTAATTCAGAGAGTGACTAAACTATCCCGAGGAAATCCTAACTGGATGTGAGTTAAAATTGCTATCTGGTAGAGCCCTCTGTGAGTGTCCCAGGCAATATGAGGGGCAATACGTGTTTCTCCTCAGTCCTCTTTCTAAAGGGCTGGCTGGGGTTCTTCCAAGGTTTAGGCTTCATGTCTGATACACTCACACAGCCCTGCATCACCCCTGAGGGTTCCACATGGGCCGCCCAGCCCATTTGTGATGGCACAGGCATGGCAAGGTTCTGGCTGTCCCTGGTGCCAGGGAGATGGACGTTCTTCAGTTCTTTTTTTTTTTTTTTTTTTTTTAGCGTTTATTTATTTTTGAGACAGAGACAAAGCATGAACGGGGGAGGGTCAGAGAGAGGGAGACACAGAATCTGAAACAGGGTCCAGGCTCTGAGCTGTCAGCACAGAGCCCAACGCGGGGCTCAAACTCACAGACCGCAAGATCATGACCTGGGCCGAAGTCAGCCGCTTAACCGACTGAGCCACCCAGGCGCCCCGGACGTTCTTCAGTTCTAAATGGTGCAAGGATTGTGCCTGGCCCCTTCCCTCCTGCCCACTGAGTCCTGCTTGCTTTCCAGGAGGGCAGACTGTGGGCCGTCTGTCTTAGGCCAGAAGGCTGAGCATCCCCAAGCAGAGGGTTAAGACAGATGGGAAAACCGGACACTGGAGATCTGAGTAAACTGTACTGGCTTCCTGGGCACCAGCTAGACAGATTTTTCTGGAATCAGGTGCTGCTCATACTCTAGAGATCATTCAGAACTAGCTGGTCCAGGCAGACAAGTCCAGCTCTCGCATCAAGGTCACATGGGACTCAGTGTCCTCTGGAGGGCAGGCTACCTGCTGGGGCCATGTCTCCCCCGAGGGCCTGTGAGAGTTGGTGGCCAGCACCAGCTTAGAACTACCTCAGGAGGAAAGGGATTGAAAGCCTGGGGTATATGCATGTGATACGGTGAGATACGATCCTAGCAATGTATAGAACAAGCCCAAATTACACAAATCCTCTTGGAAAATGTTCCTTCGAAGCCTTCCCCATGGCTGACCTGCCATCACACAGAACCTCTTTCCCTGTCTCTATTTATCAGGCTGCTGTGCCTGAGATTTTCTTGTGTTTGTCCCCAGTCCCTTCTGTTAATTTACGCCAGTGGCAGACACGGTAGGCTTGAGTAAGACCTTGCAAAAGTAAGTAAGAGTAAGAAAAAGTAAGCGTGAGAACTTGCAAAATAGGCAGATCCGGGTTTTAATTCTGACTGGCCACTTAGCAGTTGAATGCCTCTCTTTCCTTATCTGTCAAATGGGAAAAATAATAGCCACTGTCTTAAATAATAGGTCCCTATAGGGCTTTGCTGAAGATTAAATGAGATGGCCTGAGGGAAAGTATCTGGATAACATGGGTGCTCAATGGATGTTTGTTGAATGTTTCAGGAACATGACTTTCGTACAGAACAAACCATGTGTCTCCTTTCCTGTAAAATCCGACTTACCAGCCTAGGGACTACTGCAGAGATTAAAGAAGGAACAGCAATTTCTCGCTCTAATCCCCTAATACAATCACTGGCGGTTTTCTTGAACTCTTAAGAAAAGCAAATCTACACTTATCCAGGGAAGAAGTTTATTTTTAGAGCAATGCAGCCCTCTGAACTTACACGTACTCTTCAGACAAGATTCCTGAGTGCCCGGCCAATCTGGAAAGAACCAGAAAAAGACCATTGCCCCGAGTAGAGAGGGCTGGCTTTTGGGTTACCCAAATCCACCTCATTTCCCCATTTAGGACGAAGTGGAGCTAACAGCAGTTAGCAGAACGGCGCTGTTGCCGCAGCCGCTCCATGGGTGGTTTGGCCTCATTCTTTTTCCTGTCTTGGGTCCCACTGTTCAGCTTCTCAGATGAAGACAGTCTCCCAAGGATCCTCAGAAACAGTTGGCAAGGAGGGGCATCCAAACCGGGGGCTGTTAGCGCACGAGCTTTAGAGTCAGACCAGATCGGGTTTGAAACCTGCCTCTGCCAGTCTTGAAGCTGTGTGACCTTGGACCAGTTACTTCCCACTCAGCACCTCCATTCCTTTATCTGCAAATACACTGGGATACACTGTTTATGTCACAGTGTTGTTGCCAGGTTTAAGTGAGATGGTACTTGTGAAGTGCTCACGACGGTGGCCAGCACACAGAAGTCTGTCAACACGTGGCATACTGGAATCCCCTGGAGGGCTTGTTAAAGCACAGATTGCTGGGCCTACCTCCAGAGTCTCTGATTCAGTATGGCTGAGATGGGGCCTAAGGATTTCCATTTCTGACTCATTCCCAGATAATGCTGCTAGGTGAGGACACACTTTGAAAAGCCCTGGTCTGGGGCGCCTGGGTGGCTCAGTCGGTTAAGTGTCCGACTTCGGCTCAGGTCATGATCTCACGGTCCGTGAGTTCGAGCCCTGCGTCGGGCTCTGTGCTGACAGTTCAGAGCCTGGAGCCTGCTTCAGATCCTGTGTCTCCCTCTCTCTCTGACCCTCCCCCGTTCATGCTCTGTCTCTCTCTGTCTCAAAAATAAATAAATATTAAAAAAAAAAAATGAAAAGCCCTGGTCTGTCTAAACCAAAGTGAGGGCAATATTTGACCATAATCCATTAAATTTACACCTTAGTAGGTATCCAGCCTAGTTTACAAAGGCTTCCAAGTGGGTTTGGAGGACTAAATTATCTGGACCGGTGCTGTCCATTAGAACTTTCTGCAGTGATGGAAATGTTCTGTATCTGTACTGTCCAGTTTGGTAGCCACCAGCCACGTGAACACTTGCGGTATGGCTGGTAAAAGTAGGGACTGCATTTTCCATGTAAATTTAAATAACTTGTGGCTGATGACTACCACATTAACTAGTGCAGACTAGAGCCTCATAGACAGAGCTTAGTGAAGGCATGTCTGTTAACCAGGAAAATATATGGCTAGGCAGATGACATGTCAAGAACTGGGACTGGGCTCGGGGCATCTGGGTGGCTCAGCTAGTTAAGTGTCTGACTTCGGCTCAGGTCATCGTCTCCCAGTTCATGAGTTTGAGCCCCGTGTCAGGCTCTGTACTATTAATGCGGAGCCTCTGTCTCCCTCTCTCTCTGCCCCTCCCCCGCTCATGTTCATGTTTTCTCTCTCTCTCTCAAAAATAAACATTAAAACAAATATTTTTAACCAAGACTAGGCTTAAGACACAACATTACAGTCACCTGCTACTTCAATGAGTTCCCTCCACCTAAGGACCTCCTCTGGAGACTTTAGGAGTCAAGTAATGAAGCCCCCTCCCCCTCTCTGCCTTCCCTCATGTACCTGAATATCTAGGTATACTGCTTTCTGGAGGAAGTAAGAACATTTGAAATATATGAAGTGTAGGGTTTGACACCCAAGTAGAATAAATACGATGGACCTCTTAGGGACAATAGTAGAGCAGCGATTGCCAGAGCCATGACCTGTATGTTTCAGGGATAGAAAACAGTAAAGATATTTTCTGGAAAGAAGTAGGACTCAGAAGGCAGTACGATTTGTTCCTGGTTAGAAGACGGAAAAACAGAAGGGTCAGCTTAAAAGGAAAACATTCTGTGACCCAGGGCCTGACACCTAGTAGCAGCGTGCAAGCGTGGACCTGCTCGTGGTGGCGGAGAGTGGGAAAGACAAGGATGATGTTTGTGGCTTAGGATGAAGAGATGCTGCTTTGAGCCAGTTCTGTGAGTGGGAAAGCAGGAAAGTGTTACTATTCAAAAGTCACCCTGATGATGTTTGCCCTAACATCTCTCATCTCCTGCTGTGTCTACTCTGCCTGGGAAGGTACTATAATGTGGCATTTGAGATCGGTTCTGAGAGTCTCACAGATCTGATTCAGAGCTCGCTCTGCAACTTACAAGCCGTAGGCAAATTACATAACTTGTCTCAGCCTTGGTGTCTCCATCTGTAAATGAAAATAACAGTGGCACACACCTATAGGGTTGTTTTGAGAATTGAATGAGATCATGGGTATCAGGTGCTTTGCACGGTGCCTGGCACAGGGCAGGTGCATTTGAGATGGCAGCTTTTATTATGTTGCAGGTACCACTGACTTTGCTTCTCGGCAGCGGGTTACCCCGTGGGCTGTCCCATAAGGGCAGGATGCTGGGCAGACTCTGGGAGTCCTTCCCCGAGTGTGTTGATGGGGGAGGGGGTGCCTTAGCCTGGATTTCTTCCCTGGGTAGAGGTGACCTCTCAGCCTGCAGCCCCCCAGGGGTGAGTCTTTACAACAACCATGATGGATTGTGCTGTGTGTGAGCACCAAGACACATGCAATAGCATCACCCGAAAACCAACTTAAGCCTGGCCTGATTTAGTACAGAGAAAATGACAGCTGCTGTGCTCGGCTGGCTTCCACCCAGCAGAAGGCTATTTTTTGCAAATAAAATGGTAAGTTGCTAATCAGAAAGATAAATTAAGAAGCATTAAGATAATGATGGTCTAATCACCGTCCACACAGAGAATTGCTAGAGTGAATATCCAGGCTACCGAGTGCTTGAGCACATTTGGTGATTATTTGTATTATGAAGGGGATGATGGATTCCAGGCCTGGAATCAATCTAGCTCAGGAAACCCACAAGACCAGTTTCCTTGGGGAAAGGACACCAGGGACTTCTGGAGGTCATCTGATCCTCCTTCCGCCCCCACCGCCAGATCCGAGCAGTCTCCCCCAATCCATTCTTCATTTATGGCTGTTTCACTGCTGAGGTCCTTCAGCTTCTTTGAGGGCACTCCTTGGTCCAGCTTTTCAGGTACCCCATCCATGTGCTTCTGCCTGGCGACTAACGGTATTGAGGGATCTACTCTGGTCTGAGTGCAATAAAAGGAGCCACTTCTGGGGGTGAGCTGGCCACCGAGCAGAGAACAGAATCTGGGCTTCTCCTGCTTTCCCAGGCTATTAGGCAGAAATGTTGTCCCACAGCATACTAGAGTCTGGACCGATTAAGGCCATGGAGACTGTTGCTCCCCTCATTCTTCAGCTGGGGACCCCAAGGCCAA
The DNA here is from genome assembly GCF_023721935.1 of Panthera uncia. Taxonomy (NCBI): domain Eukaryota; kingdom Metazoa; phylum Chordata; class Mammalia; order Carnivora; family Felidae; genus Panthera; species Panthera uncia. The sequence continues at coordinate 89,567,333 of NC_064808.1, read as the reverse complement.
GGGAAGGTGATTTGTTCGGTATCCCAGAGGCAAAGCCAAAGCTAGAACTCAGGCTTCAAGGTGCTTCTGCAGCCCTCTTGCCTTGGAAAGGATCCTGTGCTAGAACAAGAAGTTTCAAAAACCCATCCCAGATTCCCTGAGGATAAGGACATTGAGTGGTGTTGAAAAATGAAACTGTATAAATAAAGAAGGCCCAGTTCAGTGTCTTGACAGTTAAGCCGAGGACTTTAGATTTGATCTAGCACAGGGCAGTGAGTCACTGAACTTCTCTTAAGCTTCAGTGTAGCCTCACCTGGATCCTCATCCATAAAGTGGGGATACTAAGTGACCTAACTTATAGGTTCGCCATGAGGCTTACATGAAAGGCTGCGGTCAAAATTCTATGCTTGACGTCATTATCATCACCGTGAGTAAATGCTGCAGTAGCTAGTTTCCAGACAGTGTTGTGCTGGGGCTAGCTTGTACCAGTTTGCTAAAGCTGTCTGTTAAATTCTCAGGGATTTTTCAAGCCACTGGCAAAACACAGCCATGATTAAAATTAAATTATGTAAACTTAAGTTTAATAAATTATAGTTTAAAGCAAAGGTATGGGGAGCTCTTGTGTAATGGGTGCAGAGTTTTTGTTTGGGATGGTAAAAAAAAATTCTGGAAATGAATAGTGGTGATATTTGTACAACAGTGTGAATGTACTTAACAGCAGTGAATGGTACGCTTAAAAGTTTTTGGGTTTTTTTTTAGCGGCGCCTGGGTTGCTCGGTGGGTTAAACATCTGACTTCAGCTCAGGTCGTGATCTCACAGTTTGTGAGTTCAAGCCCCGTGTCAGGCTCTGTGCTGACAGCTCAGAGTCTGGAGCCTGCTTCGGATTCTGTGTCTCCCTCTCTCTCCCCCTCCCCCGCTCACACTCCTCTCTCTCTCTCTCTCTCTCCCTCTCTCTCTCTCTCTCTCAAAAATAAACATTAAAATTTTTTAAAGTTTTTTTTAATTGATGTATAACTGACATATAACATTATATTAGTTCCAGGTATACAGCATAATGGTTTGACATTTGTATATATTGCAAAATGATCTCCACAATAGGTATAGTTAACATTCATCACCGCACATAGTTATAAATTTTTTTCTTGTTATGAGAATTCTTAAGATTTACTCTCTTAGCAACTTTCAAATATGCAGTACAGTATTATTAACTGTAGTTACCATGCTCTACAGTACGTTCCCTAAAAATGTTTAAAGTTGTGAATTTTGTGATGTATATTACCCTAAAATTAAAACAAAGACAAAGGTAATAAATACTCAAAACGTCTGATTCCTAAGTATTTTACTACATTTTACTATTATCCATGCCCTTGAGGTTATTCCTGCCTGTTGTAGCTGTGTGGTGGAAATACCGTGTAATGGCTACTCTTCCTCTCTTCCCTCGTTGTAGCTTGGAATTGGCTATGGTGGGCGTGTTATTCCAGAGAGCAGATTGTTAGACATTTACCAGCACACCGCTGGTCCCGGGTGTGCCACGAATGAGGGATGGGGCATGGGGAGGGTCTTGTGAGGATTAATGGGGGACCATAAGACAAGCCCCCAGCTCAGGGCTGGGCATGTAGTACACACTCAGTTAATTCTGGATGTAACTGGGGAGACGTGGAACAGAGGGATGGTGACCAACAGAACTGCGAACAGGGCACCAGTGCTCACAGGCGGCTTAAAAAAAATGCAGGATTGGTGCCCCAAAGAAACGTCAGTGCTTCACAGATTTGAATGCCTGCAAATTTGCTTGTCAATTGAGTTTTCAAAAATCAAGTTGTATCTTAAAGGTGGCTGCCACTGAAAAGCCCCATGGTAAATAGTTTTGCCCTGGAAGGAATCCTTTTGAAACATAAATAATTTCTTGCCCTACACTGAAATTTTGTGTAAAATGGATTTTTGCCCAATTTCTTCAAAGTAAGGTTAACTAGACTTCATGAAAGTATTGTGTCTAAGGTCCTGGTGGGAGCCGACCTACCTCTCTTTCTAGCAGCGGAAGTTCCGGGAGCCCCCCCCTCCCCACCGCCCACTGCCCACTACCTGCCCCTGGCCCCTGGGGCCCTGCCTGGGGCCCTGCTGGGCCTCACAGCCTTGTACCTGGCTGGCCTCTGGCCGAGCACCAGGCCAGGACAGTGTTTTGCAGCACACTCTCCTTCCTCCCCCCTTCCCCCTACACAGTTCCTTGTGAATCCAGCCACGGGTTCCCTCTGGGAGGGACATCTGCAGGCGTGGCCCTCGGCCCACTCCCATTCCAGGGGCTGGCGCTACTATTTGGCCAGAGTCTCCCAGTGCTGACTTGGCCAGAATGTGCGGGAAGGGTAGCACATGTCAGACAAAGTATGGCCTGTAGGTTCTTGTCCTTTCCTGAGACGGAGGGTGTTACTGATGCTTTTGTCCTGGAAAGCCAGTGCTGCACACGGAGCCTCTCCCCCAGCTCACTTGAGCAAGCAGTTCCGAGCTCCCTGCTGCTCGAGCACTTGCCAGCTGGGGAGACCCTCTTTGTCTCTCTGACCTTTCTGTCCCTCAAAGCTTCCCTATTAATCATCTTACCACATTAATCCTCACCGTCACCTCATGAGGTACCTATTTTATTGTCCCGTGTTATAGCTGAGGAAACTGAGGCACAAAGAGGCTCATTAGCTTGCCCGAGATCTTACAGCTAGTAAGTGGCAGTACCGGGACGCCGTGCTCCGGGGCTGTCTGACCTCGGAGCCTGGGCCAGACCGGAACACTGTGCCATTTAGGGACCAGCCAGTGGCAGAGGGAGAAGCAGATCCCTCTGGGGAGAATTCAGGTGGAGATTCAGCCCAGGCACTCTCCCTGCAGGCTACCCACCCACTCCAAGTCCACCAGCCCCACTTAGCCACCCTGGGACCTGTGGGGTGGCTACAACAAAGACTAACTCTCCCCCCAGTCCTTCCCCTCCCCCTCACATGACTGCAGCCTGGGGAAGGATGTGTGAGCAGCCAAATGCTCTGGGGTCCTTATGGAAACAGAGCCTGACTCTCTACCCTTGTTGGCAAGGCAGAAGTGTCCTCAGGGCCCCACCAGATGGGGTAGTCACTCCCTCTGCACTGTCTCCAAAGCTGAGGAATCTACAGGCAGACAGCAACATGTGGCTTTGGGCTAGTTCCCGGCTGAGTGGGTGGGGGAGGAAAGGGGCTGGAAATTCCTGAAGACTCCGTCTTCTGGGGGAACAAATGAATCTTCTTCCTCCCGGGTCTCCTCGGCAGCTGCTGAGAGCTGCAGAATTTATCGAAGCCCTTCACGCTTTGTGACAGACTGCTAATGAAAGGGAGGCCAAGCTTCTGCAACTGCCTTCTTTGGTTTCTAATTTGCCCGGGATTCTACCCCCAAGAGGGGGCAAGTGACTTGGAAGCCAGGAGGGCCCCACAGAGCCCTGCAGCCTGTCAGCAGGGCTTGGCTTGAAAGGCCCCTGCCGAGGGCCACCCAGGGGGCTGCTCCCAGCTCCAAGTACCTGCCAGGGATGTGAAACATGCCCTGGGATTAATGGGAACCAGATGGGCAGGACAGCCCCTCCACCTGGCCTCCACCAGAGAAATGCTCACATTTCTGGCATTGTGGTGAAGCTGTTCTTAGGATTTCTCTAATACTGTGGGTTTTTTTTTTGTTGTTGTTGTTTTTTCTCTCCAGGCCGGATGCCCAGGAACAGAAGCCACAAGTTCCTGGTGCTTTGTATCCAAATAGAAAGATGAGGGAGCTGGGGTGGGGGTGGGGGGTACACTTAAGGTTGCCCAGTGCAATGGTCTCAACCCAGGCTGCTCATTAGAATCACTGGGGGGCTTTTTAAAACTACCTGGGCCTCAGCCCTACCCCAGACCACTACATAAAAACCTCTCAGGAAGGAATCCAGGTGTTGTTTGATTTTAAAAGCTGCCCAGATGTTCTAACGCACTGCCTGGGCTGGGAACCACAGAACTCCTCCTTTAGAGGGGAGGAAAGTGCCCTGTTTGAGGAAGTGACGAGCCCAAGCCGAGGTCACACAGTCAGGACAGGTCACTCTGCCTCCAACTCCCAGCTGAGAGTGTGCTCTCCGAGGTCTCTTCTGCGTCCCCATGACCCATCAGCCCACAGAGTTTCTGTTGAGAATTGCGGTCTCATTTTTTTCTCCTGCTTTGCCTATTTCTATCCCTCCCGTCCTGAAGACCCCATATAAACACATCTCCTGTCGGAAGTTCTGCCTGACCCCCCTGGCTTCTCTGACTTGTCACGACATGGGCCATACAGAGCCTTGCGACTCAAAGTGTGGTCTGAGGACCAGGAGCACCAGCAGCATCCGAGAGATTGTTAGAAATGCCTCAGCATGTCTCAGCTCCTGACCCAGACCTGCTGACTCCAAATTTCAGCAAGATCCTCAGACTTAATATTCATAAGCACACCAAAGGTGGGGAAGCACTCATATTTGTTGTTTAACACACACCCTCTATCAGTCCTCTTTGTGTAGGTTTTGTCACATAAATAAAATCGCCTTCTTCTTGAGAAAGGGGGACCACACCTTATGTCTTGCACAGAGCATGTAACAGCATAGCACCCCACTAGGTAGACAGGAGGTGTTTTTAAATGTTTTGTTGACCAGAAACTCTCTCTCCTCGCAGTTTGGGGTGTGGACATCCCGGAAGGGTGGACATGGAGGCAGGAAATGCTCGGTTCTTCAGGCTGAGTCCATAGCAGGACAGCAGGGGCCCCGCTGACTGGGGGAAGTCATCTCAACTGCCGGGTCGGGGACTCCCACAGTGGAGGGACTCCAGAAACAAGGAAGGAAGTGAGCACCTTCTCATCTCTGGCTGTGTACCACTTCCCTCCTCAGGGAATAATCTGGGCAGATCTGGGCAGAGAAGGTAACCTTGTCCTCCGGCATCCTTTTCTCCAAAATGGGAATGATAGCATCTGCTCCACAGCCCTTCTGGAGCCACTTCAAATTTGGCACACCCAGTTTTGAACGAGGGTCAAGTGAGATGATGGACGTGAACACGCTTTGATACCTCCAGTCCCATTTACTTATAAAGGCCAGTTTCTTATTCTTCCCGTTCCCATTTTTCCGGATGAGCAAACTGAGAGAGTTCATTTTCAGCCCCATGCTTTCAGGTTGTGGGTCAGATTTAAGCCGAAATAGTAGCCCCTGGTGCTGCAGTTGGAGGCTCCGTGGAGAAGAGGGGGTGCTCATAAAGGAAGGGAACAAAGTACCCAGGCCAGAGCGTGGAGTTAGCCCACCCTGGTCCTAATGGGAGAGGAGATGAAAGTAAGATAGGAGCCTGGATCCTTAAAATCACTTTTTACAAAAGATTGCTGCTCACCACTAGCATGTCACCCGGTGCTCATTAAATGTGTAAGCACCTTCACCGGAGGCCTGTGCCGTCTGGATGCTTTATCCTTTGCCCAATAACCGTTAATCAGCCCGCAGCAGAAGCACAAGCCCTGTGAGGGCTGGGTCTTGCCTGGCAACCACAATCTGTTCCTATTTCATCTCAAAAATAAAATGGATAGGATGTTATGTTTCTCCTCCACCCCCAGCATGAAAGAGTGAAGGATCAGAGCTCTCTCCCAACTACCCCCCCCCCCACCGCCCGCCAGCCCCTTGATGAAAAATTAACCAGCTGTGCAGAGTGAATGAATCCCTAAAGGGGAGCAAGGTCTCTGATGTGAGCTGGGCTGGGTTCCGGGAGCTCCAAAAATCCTCCTGGTCGTTAATTCTCCAGCCCCTGGATCCTGGGAGCAGCCCCGGACAGGTGTGTGCAGCATGCTAATTGGCCACTCCTCCCACAGCCAGCTGTGCCCAGCAACTGGTGGAGCTGAGGAGGCCCTGGTCAGGTTTTGATGTGATGTGAGTCCCTGTGTGCTTCGGGAAAAATGGAGTAGCTTGAAGCATACTTCTTGTTTACCTGGGTCTCCCTCTACTCTTCTGTGGGCTTCCTGATGACAGAGGCAGAGTCTTAACTTGTATCTGAACCCCCGTACCTAATAGGATTGGACACATAGCAGTGATTAGAATGAATGAATGAATACATGAGCAAGTGAGTGCCTGAGGGAGTGAGGGCTTGACCATAAGCCAAGAGTCTACTCCACAAGCTCACTCAGCCCTTGTGATGCCATTCATCCATTCACTCATTCATTTGGTCGGTCAATAAGCATTTATTAAGCAGCAAGGTTATAAAGAGCATGTAGTTCATTCAATTACTTTCATTCATTCATTCATTCATTCATTCATTTGATAAACACTAGATACCAGTCTTGTCCTAAGGATACACACATATCATGCTCATTCTCTGCTCTCAAGATGCTAACCTTACGAGGGGGGTGGGGGGAGGCTAGGATTCCCTGCCCCCCCACACTGTGGGTTTACAGTGGGCTCTCTTCCAGGCCCTCACTGGGCACACTGGGGATCGGCTTGGAGCACAGGCCGGCTGGACCCTACTTTGCTACCCCTCAGCTCTGGCTCTTTCTCCTTCTTTCCACTACAGGCCAGGTCAGCCATGCCGGAGTGTGCCAGGTGGTCTCCCAGGACCAACATATCCGGAGCTCCATCTCCCAGAGTAGGGACTGAGTCATCCTTTCCAGTCTTAGGCTAGCCACTGTGGGAAACAGTATGGCAGATCCTCAAAAAAGCTAACCACGGAGTTACCACGTGGCCCAGCAATTACACCCCAAAGAATTGAATACAGAGACTCTAAAATATATTTACAGGAGTGCCTGGGTGGCTCAGTCCGTTAAGCATCCAACTTCTGCTCAGGTCGTGATCTCGCGACTCATGAGTTTGAGCCCCACATCAAGCTCTTTGCTGACAGCTAGGAGCCCGGAGCCTGCTTGGGATCCTGTGTCTCCCCCTCTCTCTCTGCCCCTCCCCCGCTCACACTCTGTTTCTCTCTCTCTCAAAAATAAATAAACATTAAAAAAATTTTAATATGGGGCGCCTGGGTGGCTCAGTCGGTTAAGCGTCTGACTTCAGCTCAGGTCACGATCTCGCGGTCTGTGAGTTCGAGCCCCGTGTCGGGCTCTGGGCTGATGGCTCGGAGCCTGGAGCCTGCTTCCGATTCTGTGTCTCCTTCTCTCTCTGCCCCTCCCCCGTTCGTGCTCTGTCTCTCTGTGTCTCAAAAATAAATAAACATTAAAAAAAATTTTTTTTAAATAAAAAAATAAAAATTTTAATATATTTGTATAACAGGCACATAATCACAGTAGCCAAAAGGTGGAAATAGCCAGTGTCCATCAACAGATGAATGAATGAATAAACAGGATGTAGCATATCCCTACCACAGAATAGTATTCAGCCATAAAAAGGAAGTTCTGATACCTTCCACATCATGGATGAACCTTGAAAATGTTATGCTAAGTGAGAAAATTAGCATTATGTTAGACACAAAAGGCCAGATATTGTATGATTTCACTTATATGAAATATCTGGACTAGGCAAGTTCATAAAGACAGAAAGCAGATCAGAAGTTACCAGGGGGCGGGAAGATAGCAGGAATGGGGAGTTTCTGTTTGGGGTGATGGAAAAGTTTGGGAAACATAGCGGTAATGGTTGCACAAAAGTATGAGTGTAATTAATGCTGCTGAATTGGACACTTAAAATGGATAAAATGGAATATTTTATGTGATATATGTGACCACAATTAAAAAAAAAAAAGAAGAAGAAGCCTAGGCCTAGGCTAGCTTTTGTGGAAGACCAACCAATCAATACCTGATCTGATAGATCCTCTCCAGCCGCCTCCCCACAGGCTGTCATCCCCCCTAGGATTTCTCCCAGCATCGAGTTCTGCCAGGCTAGCGTGTTTCATTTTTGTTTTTATTTCCTGCATCTGCATCTGCTACCACCAGAATCTATTATTGCTCTCTGGGGCTCGTGCCCCTGACAGCGATTATTTGTACATGTAAATCAGAGAGCCGGGGACAAAGCTTTAATGACAGTCTCTTCATTGGTGGCGGTGGCGGTAGCAGCCACACGAGATGAGTGAGGGCCAGCCCCCGCTGGTTTCCCTTTGGTGGGGATGCAGGGGTGGGGTGGGGTGGGGTGGGGTGGGGTGGGGTGGGGTGGGGGTGAGGGGCCGACCCTAGCTGGTTCAGTGTTAAGGGACTCTTAGTCTTTCTGATAGTGATGCTGATTCTGGGGGCGCTGCTGCTGAGTCCTCTGAAGGCAGGATTCATGTTTGAATCCCCGGCTCCTCCTACGAGGCTGGGCACATAGTGGGCACTCACCTGGGGACTGTTGGCACTCAGCAGGTCTCCTCGTGCATGGGAAGGTGGCTCTCATCCATGAGGTCGGCAACAGCAACCCCTTCCTTTCTCTCATCCCTTTGCTCTCAGTAACATTGCCATCCCAGAGAGCAAGCTGAGGTTCTCTCAGACCTAAGTCCGACTTACATTGCACTTGACGATGTGCGTGCCCTGGAGAAGAGGAAATGCATCACCTTAAGACCGGGGACATTTGTCCACGCTCAATGTATCTGTGAAATGTGGAAGTGGGGAAACAGGTCTGGTGTGAACAAGAACCCAGCTTGTGTTGGGGAGGGTGGGGCAGTCACTATGGGCCACCTAAGCTTATTTATAGGCCAACGCCAAGGGAAAACACAAGATGCAGACAGCATTGTAGTGCACTCTGTCATTTATGTCAGAAACATAGCTGTCTGTGTGCACACAGTGTCTCCCTGGGAGGTAGCCACAAACACTGTAACAGCGATTGCCCCTGGAAGGGGGAGTGGAAGAATGGGGGATTCAGGGTCAGAAGTGAGAGAAATAGCTCTTCTTTCTCTCTTTTTTTTTCTTGAGAGAGAGAAAATGAGAATGAGAGGGGGAGGGAGAGAGGGGGAGGGAGAAACAGAGAGAGAGAGAGAGAGAGAGAGAGAGAGAGAGAATCTTAAGCAGTCTCCCCGCCCAGTGCAGAGCCTGACACAGGGCTTGATTTCACGACCGTGAGATCATGACCTGAGCCGAAATCAAGAGTCAGATGCTCAACCAACTGAGACACCCAGGTGCCCCCAAATAGCTTTTATATATATACATATTTCATTTTGTGCTGCTTCAATTCCTTACCTTCTTGGCCATATGCTTTTAATTGCCTAATCACAAAAACAAATTTTAATTTTTTTTTAGGCCAGCACCATGTGTTGGAAATGAGCAGGTGTCTGACTAATGGGGCAAGTGAGGGAAATGTAGCTCCCTCCCCCTTTGCTCTCTCTAGTCAGTGAGTGTCTTCCAGGGGAAGGTGGGAGGTATGGAGGGGGGCTCTGTCTCTAGGGAGCTCACTCAAGTGGTAGGTATTACTTGAATTTCTTCCTCAGGAAGAGATCTTCCTTTTTCAATAGTTCATTTCCTTGTTCTTTGTCTGGCCTCATGGACAAACATCTCTGGTCTTGTATCTGCAAGACTCCCCCTTCTACTCTCAGGTCTTTTGTCTTTTGCAAATCTTTATAAACTTTGGGAAGAATCAGTCTTCACCAGTGACCAGCCTCATGTGAATTTAGTTTTTATTGGGGTAGTTACAACACACACACACACACACACACACACACACACTCTATCCCTGGGGAAATACAGTATCTTCTCCCTTCTCCCTCTTACCTCTTATTCAAATATCTTCAAATGGCTGTGGATATTACCTTTAATCTCATTTCCTCAGACAGTGATGGAGGGAGGAAAAAAAAATCAGAAATGTTACAGAATATTTTGAGCAGTGGAAAACTGCATGTCAAGGAAGGAAGTTGTCTCCTAAGCTGAACTCTGTAGCTCACTGCCACTAATGTTGTAAAAATATTTTTCTTAAATGACAACGCTTCCTAACATTACTATCCTACTTAACTTGTAATTTCAGACAATTATTTCCACGTTAACTAGAGGAAATTAACACAATGAACTAAAATACAAATGATCCTTGCTTGAAGTTGTTTTGAATGTTTCTGTTAAGGAACTAGTTGTTATCATGTTTTCATTTCCGCAAGTATTTGTGGACTATCTCGTTTGGGGCCTAACAGAACATGTAAGAAATCCAGGGTCTGAGACAGGCCCCTGCTCTTACGGAGCTTGAGATCGGGGTATACAACTTTCTCAAGCTCTGGGAGAGAACCAACTTAGGCACAAAGAAAAAGGAGAAATCCATGCCAAGTGGAGAAGGGGAGAGAATTGGGATTAGAGGAGAAAGAGACCCAGAGCTGGGCCATAAAGAAAATAGGGGGGGGGGGGGGTTGGCGTCTGGATGGCTCAGTCCGTTAAGCATCTGACCTTGGCTCAGGTCATGATCTCACAGTCTGTGTGTTCGAGACGTGCATCTGGCTTGCTGCTGCCAGCACAGAGGCTGCTTTAGATCCTCTGCCCCCCCCCCTTCCCCCTACCCTGCACACACGCTCTCTCTTGCTCTCAAAAATACATAAAAACATTTTAAAAATTAAATAAAGAGAATATAGGGAGCTGGGGTCAGAGGAAAGGGTGGGGTGGGAGGCCAAGCGGCAGGGCATTGCAAGTGAGCAAAAAAACATGAGCCATCTCTCCACAGTGGAAAGGTTAACGTGTGTGTGGGACACGGTGCGGTATGATGGAAAGGGTGGGGGCTATACAGTAGAAGGAGCCCGAGTATCATTCTCAGGTCTGCTCCTCACTAGTTCTGTGACTTCCAGGATGTCACTCTTAGTGAGAGTCCATTTCTTCATCTGCAAAACGAATATGCACCGCCCACCTAGCCAAGACTAAATGAGACAATGAACAGCACTACTAGGGGCCCAAGTGTCACCAGCTCCCCCCTCCCCACCGGCCTCAGGTAGAGTACTGGGGCCCAGTAAGGGTTAAAAATGAGATGTGACATGGAGAAGTAAGTGCCAGGCTGAGGAATAGGAATTCTGTCTTGCTAGAAATGAGACCTAGGTGGAGTCTTCAAACTGGGAAGTGGAATAGTAAGGAGCATGCTGTAGTCAGACAAGTCTGGCCATGGCCTCCGGGAGGACTGGCTGGGCAGGGAAGCTGGAGGCGGGGCTACAGAGTTGCAGGAGATTGGTCAGGAGACCACTTACATGCCTTGCCACCTGGCCTTCCTGCCCCGCCCTTTCCTCTGACTCCACCTCCCTAAAGCCTGTCCTAGAAAGGAGGGTTAGAGCTGCATGACTTCATGGGGAAAAAGATGGGGAACAAGCCGAAGACAAATCTGAGGCTTGAAGCTGGAGTGTCGGCGCAACCATGATGCTGACAGAAAGCGCAAGGTGGTGTGAAAACCTGGATGAGGGGAGGTCCTGAGCGCAGCTTGTGCACGAGGTGAAAACTGGACATCTAAAATAAGTGTGCAGTTGAGAGGAATTCCTTGGACGAGTGGTCAGCCCTAGAGATAAAGATCTGAGACTCACGCACCCTCACAGATCAAATCCGCCAGTGGACACGAGTGTGTGCACAAGTGTGTGTATGCATGTGCACGGGTGTGTGCACAGGTGTGTGCGTGTGTATTGCATGCATGTGCACCAGCGCATGCATACATGTGCGTGCACACACCATTCTCAGAACTGGAGAGCATTGTGAGGACCCGGGTGGCCTTTGGTGGGTGCCTGGGTTTGGAAGAGGAGCTCACAGTGAGGTGGAGCAGTGGGCAGGAGGGCAGCACGAGGAAGCTATAGCTGTAAGAGGGTTGTCACAGAGTCGGGTCTATCCTAGGGTCAGATGTGACAATGAGTTGAAAGGAAACAAGGTCTGAGACAAGGTCACTGGATTTGGCAAGAAGGTGGCTTTCATAAAGGGCAGTCTCAGAGCCTGAGCCAACACAAGTGATCCCCTTCCTGACCAGCCGTAACCTTTCTTGTCTGTATCATTTTGGCATTTGGCTGCTATTTGGTTTATTTTTTCACAGATTGCTACTTCCTATTCTTCCCTCATCTGCACCATGAGTAATTCTCCTTCCTGCCCAATGTGTGTATACGCATTTTGAGAACGTCCTTTTGTTCTCCTCACCTCTGCACTACCTAGTGCAAGGGAGACAGCCTTCTCCATCTCAGTAATGGACAAATCCAGGCTTCCAGGTGCTCAGGTCAAATACCTTGGGGTCGTCCTGGCCTCACTCTTTCTCTCACACTCTGCAGCAATGAATTCAGAAGCCTTGGCAGACCAAAGTCCTCACCACGGTTCCCGCTCTGGTCCCAGTCTCCACAGTCTCTTGCCTGGAGTATTGCTATTGGCCCCCAACCTGTTGTCCTTCGTCACCCTTTTCAGCCTTTGCTCAAGCCCCGCAGCCAGCCAGAGTCTCCATCTAAAATGATAATGGGATCATGCCACACTTCTGCTCGAAAGCCTCCAATGGCTTCCCATTTCGTTCAGAGTGAAAATTCCGTCTTCCCGCGGCCCTACCTGATCCGGATCCTTGCCAGTTCTGCCACATCTCCTGATTGGCTCTGTTCCAGCATGCTGGCCTCCTTGCCGGTCCTCCAGCACACCCTTCCTGCCCTGAACACACTTTGGTCACTTTAAATCTCTGCTCAATTGTCATCTCACCAGTGCAGATTCCTGACTCCCTCCACCTTGACTCCTGGGACTCCCTCTCCTTTTTTTCTGGTTTATTCTTCTCTATGGCTCTTATCTCCTCCATCTGGCATACTATGCGTCTGCTTGTTTATTTATTATTGATCTCACCCAGTTAGAAGGGCAGCCTATGAAGACAGGGAGTTTGTTTTGTTTCTTGCTATGAACCCAGTGCCTAGAACAGTGCCTGGCACATAGAAAGGGATTAATAAATCCGAGTTGAATGAAAGGGAAGGGAAACTAACATTTACAAGGTACATACTATGTGGTAAGTTATTACTTGAGCAATTTTACTTATATTATTTATTCCTCACGACAATCCTCAGAGTACTATTATTTCCATTATATAGATGAGTGCAGATATAAATCAATATTTGTTATTCAAACTGAGGATTCAGAATGGAGGCAGAGAGCAGGGAGTGAATAGATCATCTGACTTCAATTTGCTCTCCTTCATTCATCTGTAAAATACTTAGTAAGCACCTGAGTATGTCAGGCCCTCTGCTAGTTTCTAGGGACCTAAAACAAATAGAAAACTATATGTGATCTCTACGCTAGAGGTGGAAACAGCCATTTTAGCAAAACCTTAGAGCAATGTGATAAGTACTATAAGAGAGATAGGAGCTCATCATTCAGAAAGTACTTAATTCTGGAGAAGTCAGAGAAGGATCCCTGGAGGAGGTGACATTTGAAGTGAATCTCTGCAAGTGAGTGCTATGCATTCATGAAAACTGGCTGTTCCTGGAGGGATAAAGGCCAAGCTTCTGAGCCTAGCATGTGGGGCTCGCCATAACCCGGCCTCTGTTCTCCTCACCAGCATCGTCTCCTGCCACCCCTCCATCAAATACACAGACTTATCATTTCCTGCATCACGGTGCTATTTCCTACCCTTACAAATGCTATTTCCTCTGTCTGGGGTGTTCTCCTCTTCTCCTCTTTTGTTTGTTTGTTTGAGCCCAGCTCAGCATTATCTTCTCCCCAGGATGGACCTGGCCCTTCTTTTAGCCCCATATTACCCTCCCCATAGTCTAGCTCTTTGTCGTATTTCCGTAACTCCCTCCAAATTATAAATCCTCTGAGGACAAATGGTCTTTTTAAATTTAATTTAATTAATTAAAAAAAATTTTTTTTGAGAGAGAGAGTGCACAAGTGAGCATCGGGGCAGAGAGAGAGAATCCCACAAGATACAGGGGGAGAGAGAAGGAGAAGGAGTGTGGAGCCCAGAGCAGAGCTCAAGCTCACCTGATACAGAGTTCAAGCTCACTAACCATAAGATCATGACCTGAACTGATGTCGGATGCTTAACCAACTGAGCCATCCAGGCACCCCAGGACAAACAGTCTTAATCACTTTTGTTCTTGCTGCTGTGTGACATCATGGACCTGTGACAGGGTAGACCCTCAATATGTGATTGACTGTTGGGCCAAACTAAACCTACCCTAGAGGGGAGGAGAGTGCTTTTAAGGTTTGGGGAGACCTTCATAGTGAGGGTGGCCAAGGAGCGGCCAGGAACAGACCTGATTGAACAAGCTCAAGAGAGTAGGGGCTCAGAAGGTGGCATCGAGGACACAGAGGCGCTCCTGCACTGTGGAAGTGTTAGACTGGGCTGACAAAGGGCCTTGCACAGGATACCCTTACGGTTGGGCATGGGACGTCTAGAAAGATCAGGCCTCCTGCTGAGGGATATAAGCCTTAGAGGCCACCTGTGAACATGAGTGTCCTGGCTGGAGGCCCACGTGGGATGCTCTGGAGCCAACAGATTGGTCACGGCATTATGGGAATGTTACTGCCTGCTCCCTGCATGCCCTGGCTGCGTACCCTTCCGCCTGGCCACCTGAGTGGAGGGGTTTCTAAAAGTAGAATGAAGCACAAAAGCTGTAGCTAGAGGGGCTGTCGCAGACTCTGCCACAGCCTGTGCTCCCTCTGTGCTCTAAGAGCACTTAGCCTTGGCTGTGTGCAGGAGAGTCTCCTAGGTAGCAAGGTCTGAGCTCCTGAAAGGGTAGATGTTAGCGTGGCATCCTGGTCCTGGGTAGATGCTTGGAATGAATGAAGGCATGCAAGCAAGCTAAATTACAGGGCTAAGTCAGAAGCGGTCAAACCTCAGGCTCAGATTGGGGGCCCTGACCTTTGACTTATTCCCAGGGTCTCCTCAACCCATGTGACATGCCTGTGGGCCAGGCTCTGTTCTTCCCTTTCTCAGTCCTTACCTGGTCATTGGTTCTTATGTCAGAAGTCCAAAACACCCGTGAGGTTTCCCCAGGCCAAGTTCTAAAGCCGGATACAGTCTGAGTGCATAACTCTCCTTGCTTCCTTCCGCTTCCTGGGCGCAGGATAAGGGACGCAGTTAATGAGCCCCTCAGCTACCTTCCTGAGGAAATGGAGAACTGACCACTCAGGGCAGGGTGGTGGAAGGAAGGTGTGCTCAACTAGAAATCAGGGTAGGTGGGTTCGAATCCTGGCGACACCACTTACTCGTGACATTTAGTGTCTCTGGGCCCCAATATGTTAATCTGTTAAATGAGGTCAATTATATCTGCCATGTTTGTTTCAAAGCCTGGTTGGGAGAAAGAAAAGGATGTGGAAGTGTTTCACAAATGGCACTAGCAGGAGTCTGAAGCTATTGTCCTGAGGGCCTCCTTGTTCCTCCTCCTGGAGAGGGTGAATGAGGAAGCTAGGAGTGAGGGCAGGCTGGGTCCCCTCGCGTCCTCCCACCTGCTTCCCTCTGGGCTTTCCTGAGCTCAGGTCCTGGGCCAAGAGTGACCCAGATGCTCCCCCCAGAACAATACAGCAAACCCACAGGGGCCCAAGGTCGCTTAGTCTCTTCCAGGTTTCTGAGACACCCCCACCCCTGCCTGCCCCTCCCTACAGCTGGGGTTGAAAGGCAGGCAGTGGCCTGGGAGACTGATGGCTCTCCTTCCCCAGGAAAGGCTGATGCTCATCACCCCTGGGCTGACTGTGTCCAGGGTCGAGGGTCGCCTTCTCTGCTTCTAGCCTGTACTGTCCCCGGGGGAGGGAGAGGGAGAAGTCTTGCGACGGTGCTTTGGGGCCCTCATGTGCAGGGCAGGGGAAGGGGACAAGAAGCAGGCCAAAAAGCGTGGCTCCTGTCTTCATTTTGGAATGGCGCCTTTGGAAACTCTGCTTTGGAAGGAACAAGGCTGGCCAAGACTAGGGCTGGAGAACTCTCTATTCCCACCCCGGTTAGCCCTCTTCGGGCCACTCCCTACCAGACAACCACTACTACTAACAACAGCAGGCAGGTTTTGAATACTATGTGCTAGACACTGTGCTAAACACTTTGCATGTATTATTCTAGTTAATCCTCTTTTATCCTAGGGTGTTATTATTATTATTCCCATTTTATACATGAGGTCACTGAGGCACAGAGAGGTAACCTGCCACAGTCCCCCAACAGATCCCAGTATTGAGTCCACATTCTTGATCACTATCATGTGAGAAGGAGAGAATGGTGTGTTAATGTAACAGAGCTGTCCCACACACCCCCCCACCCCCCTGCCCAGTGCTCAGTGCGGTTTAGGGTGGGTGGAGTGCAGGTGAGTGTGTGTGTGTGTGTGTGTGTGTGTGTGTGAGAGAGAGAGAGAGAGAGAGAGAGAGAGAGAGAGAGATGGAGGGGGCTGGGCACAGGGGAGGGGAGGCTGGGGGAGTTGTAAGTGCCCTGCTGATGCCATGTATCGTTTGTCCTAACAGAACCCACCCAGATCCAAACAGGCAGAGCCTCACATTTTGTCTCTATGGGGAAACCTGAACGAAAAGCTTCCCCCACCCGGGAAAAGCTTCCTGGGACCTGCACACAGTACCTGGCACATGGCAGGCATTTAAGGGTTGTTGGAGGGCCCAGAGTGTGGATGGACAGGTAGATAGAGCTCGGTCCGGGGTCAGGAGAAGAGGTTTGAAGCTCTACCAGATTGCAGCGTGTGGCCCTGGGCAAGTCTTGTTCTCTGGCTCCTCCCCAGCCCCCTTCTCGGGGAAATGAAGGTGCTGCTAATAGATGCTGATTTCAGCCCTGGGCTGAAATGTGCTGCTGAAGTCGAGAATCTGAGCTCAGACGCACCAGCGTGCTCCACTAACCTCCAGGGCCCTGGGCTGGCTCTGGCTCAGGAAGTGTTTGTTTGGAGTCAGATCAGATGCAACGTCTACTGCTGGGACTGTCTGAGAAAGGACCGTGGGCAGCGGAGGTAGAAGGGCAGGGAGAAAATGTCTCAGCCCGTCCTGGACACCTCAGGTGCAAGATCCACCAGCCCGCGTCCCCCGGAGGGAGGTGGGGCCAGGCTGCCCTTCGTCTTGGAGAAATCAGACGTGAGGTCCTAAGCTCTCATTCCCAAAGACCCTTGAGTAAGGACGGGGCCTCCAAAGCAGGACTGACTTCTCTTGCATGCAAAAAGGAATGTGGCATCTGATTTCACTTCCCACAGCTGCCAGCATAAAGTCGATATTTTTTTGCAGTGCAGACAGAGTAAAGAGAAAAAAGTGTTGAATTGTTTGGCATTATCAAGGATTTCAGCTCCCCAGGACTCCTGCATAAAGAGATGGAAATATAGCTGCCGGAGCCAAGAAACACAGAGAAGTATATGAATTTATTACATATTA
This sequence comes from Panthera uncia, assembly GCF_023721935.1. Classification (NCBI taxonomy): domain Eukaryota; kingdom Metazoa; phylum Chordata; class Mammalia; order Carnivora; family Felidae; genus Panthera; species Panthera uncia. The sequence goes on along the minus strand of NC_064808.1, from coordinate 89,550,208 downwards.
TCTTTCCTCCTTCCAAACAGCCCTGGAAATGTCAAAAGATCATCTATTGTTTCATCGCTGATAAAAAACCATTTGGATTTGGTGGGCTCTGGGCTTGGGGTTGAGGCAGGCAGTGCCAGAGGAAGACAGAAGTGTTTTCCCAGGGCAACCTTCAGGGGGCTCAGCCATCTTTCCAATTCTTCCTTTCTGGGTGTTAGTTTTACAAATGTCTTTAGGCCAGGGCAAGCATGCAGTTACACATTTGTGTGCTTGTGAATGTTTAAGGGCCTACCGTGTACCGTTCTTCTGGAGATCCCAGGGCTAATTGTTAGCAAGCTCCTTGCTACAAGGAACTCAGGGCCTGGTGTTGACTGTGTGCTAAGTGTGGTCATGGCATCTCAGACACAGCCAACTCTGTCTGAGGGGCAGGGGGTGGCTGTGCCCCCTGGAGGAGATCCAGGAAGGCTTCACGGAGGAGGTGACAGCTAAGCTGGACCTTTCCACTGGCAGAGGAGGCGAGCAAAGGCATTGCAAGCAATGAGAAAAAAGCATGGAGAACATAAACTGAAAGGCTGCATTCAGCCTTCAGACCTAGAAATTGGGCCTGTAGAGACAGAGAATATCTGAGCCAAATCTCTGGCCCTGAGCTGACCCAGACCCTGGCAAACCATTGAGTAACTGAGGCTGTGTCTGATCAAAGATCTGTTTTTTACACTCTCCTCCAGTGCTGATATGGGTGTAATTTCCTGCCCATGAAGCTCCCACTGACCACCACCTCCCCTGCCGCCTCCAGCAAGCTGGCCTGTACCCCAGGCTGGGCTCAAAGCCTTCCACGGAGGAAGCTGGCCTCTGGCTCACCTCCCCTGCTGCCCTCCTTTGGCCAGAGAGGCTGACTGCTGAGGCACTCTTGGCCACCCCATGTACTGGTGGGGCCGTGGGGCCAAGGGGGCTGGGTCAGGCCCTTCAGGGTCAAGGCTGTCTCCAAATCAGGCCTATTGCCAGGAGCCATGAGTCTTATGTACAAACAGTGCCTGATAGGGAAGCAGGGCAGACAGATGGGCCAGGAGCCCCTGTGGCTTTTCCTCTTCTGGCTGAACTCCCCCTCAAAAAGAGGCCCATGTCCCCTTCTCCATGCCCTCTCCACCTCTTTTCCCAGCAGGGTCTCAGAAGTCAGGGAATGTCTGTTGTGAGACACTCTGGAGGCAGCAGAAGCCTCCAGAACGTTGTAGTTGTGCAGCTCCAAGCCCAGCCCACCAACCCCCAAACACTTCATGGCCAGTCTGCTCGTCCTTTTGTTAAACTGAAACCTTCCTCCTGTGGCTCCACCCTGGACAGGCAGATCTGTGAGAGCCTGCTCAGAGGCTGGGCCTCTGTGCACTCCAGCTTCTAGAAGAGACACAGGCAGAGCGGGCCCAAGCCCCTGGTTTCCTCAGCAGCCCTTCATGTTTCTCTTATGCTGGCTGTAGAGACCTGGGCAGATTTTTTTCACACAGATGGCTATTTCTCCACATCTTTGAAAACCTTAACCCCCAGGTAGGTAAGAGGGACCCCAAGCCCTGAAAAGAAGCACTACCCACATCCCTTACTTCTGAATTCTGCTTTTCAGTTTTCATAGCCTGTTCACACTTACTTGTCTTCTGACCCTCAAACCACCCTGAGGGGCGAGCAGAGCAAGCATCGATTTATCACCCTCACTTTCGGAGATGAGAGAATGGGGGTACAGATCCAGTGACGTGCCTGAGGTCATAGAGCTAAGTCGTGGCGGAGTAGGCACTGGGTCCCAGTCTCCAAGCGTCTGGTCACAGCCCTGGCCTCTCTGCCGGGTCCCCGGGCAGGCAGTGGGCAAAGGAGAGGATGCAGGGGGCAGTGGGGAGCCCTTCCCCACCCCAGAGAGACCCCTCGGCCCGCCTTGGTCTCGGCCTCAGTGAATCAGGGAGGTGAGCGTCATGGCCTCTAAGATTTTTCCCAACCTCAGGGCTCCTCCTTCAGAAAACTGTCCCCTTAGACATTTCTTCTTTTGCTTTAGGGAAATAGTGACAGAAATGGAGGACAAAGCTAAACCCGCCTTGCAGAACCTTGGAGAGGATTGAGCTTCTTTGTAGGGACAGGCACTAGGAGGCTGTCCTGCATGGCAGAGCGAGTGGTTCATTGCCAAACCCTGTTCCCACCCTTCACCCACACCCCTTTCCTTCCCTGCTTCCCCAAGAGAGGTGTACAATGCCTATAAGAATGAGGCGCTTAGGGTAAGCCAATCTCAAAGGGCCTCTTAGAGATTGCAGGGATGTTGCCATGTTCTGGCAGAGCAAGGGACATGGTTGCGGGAGCCCCTGCCCACATGTGGGGAGCGTGACTTCACACGGGAGCTCCGCGGCCTGATGGATGCAGGAAACAGCTCTGGGCCTCCGTAGAGAAAGCTGCTCAGGTGGGGCTCCTTTGAAATGGGTTCACTTGGGTCGAGACCAAGAAGAACTGATATCCTGCACCATAGACCCAGCCCCAGGGCCACGTCTGGCCCAGCTCTGGTCCTGAAAGGAAGACTTGCCATTCCCCTTTGCTGGAAACCCCCCCTTTACTTACGGGAAGCTGGGTGTTATCTTAAGGTCTGTAAACGGCCTGCCTGCTTTTCCAGCTGGAGCTGTTCATTCAGAACAATTAGCACGCAGTTTAGAGCTGGAATGGAACATATGGCGGGGGTCCCCAGGAGTGAGCGTGTGGCAGCCCAGGAAGGAGGGGAGCAGCCTGGAGAAGGGCGGGAGGGGGTATTTGGAAAGGCGAGGGCTCCAGGCCTGCTGCCTCGTTCAGGTACACCTGCTCTTGGCATCCGAGGGAGCAGAAGTGAGGGCTTGTGCAAATTCCTTTTGCATCTTGGGTCGTGAATGCATTCGATGTTCCTTGAACTGGCATTTTATGTCAAAAGACATAAAAGCCCCATAAGCCTGAAGAATATCCTTCTGTGGAGAGCTTTAGAGCACATACCCAGGAGTCTGTACCAGGGTGAGAGTGGGGATACTGAGGAGCTAATATCTACCCTGGCATTTTTTGACATTCATTCATTCCCTAAGTATTGACTGAGGGCCTACTATGTGCCAGGTACTGGCCTAGGCATTGGAGATACATCTGTAAAGAAAACAAAGCAAGATCCCTGCCCTCATGAAGGTTTCATTCTAGTGTGAAATGACAGACATAATATATAAGTCAAACATAATACATAGGGAAACTGTTGAGTGTGTTCGAAGGCGTGTTAACTTTGGCAACCTACAAGATAAGCCTTGTGATTTCCTTTTTACACGCAAGGAAACAGAAACCTCAGGGTTTGTAAAAAGTCTGTTCCCAGAGTTAGGAAGTGGTGAAGCGTGGATTTAAACTCATCCAGCCCAATGCCCGTGGCACTCACCTTGCCTCAAAGAGACAGACAAGACACCCAAGGCCACCTGAACAACCTCTAGATGATCTGAGTGGGCCATAGAGTCAGACTTGCTGAGCAGGAAGACCTAGGAAGTTGCCACTCTGGCCTCAGCCTTTTACAAGGAAAAGTGGCCCCTGGAGATTTGGTGGCCCATCTAAGGGCACACACTGTCTCAGAGCTAGAACCTGGAGGGCCGGGCCTGCAGGCCCTGGTTCTTTCTCCTGAACCATGCTCACCGATGAGGTCTCTTCAGCAAGCCCACAAATGTGTTCTCAAAGAGAGGCAGCCTCCTGCCCACTCCCTGCACCCCTTCCTGCCTCAGAGAGCATACACACCCCTGTGCCACCTGCACCACCTGTCCCGGGTCAGAGGGACTCATGGTCTGGACTTGGGGTGGGCAGGTGGTGGGTGGCTAAGTCTTGGAGCCTCTCCGGGCAGTGATTTGACCCTGCCGGAGAGGAGGCCTCCGAACAGCATTGCCACCCCACCCCCAGCCCAAGTTTTAATGTGCTCAAAGGAATGGCTGTAAACAGGTGTTAGGTGTCCTGCAGGGTCAGGAGCTAAACAGCACTCTGTCTGGAAGAAAAATTGCAGTAAGAGCGTCAGGGGCGACTGCAAAGGTAGAGAGGAGGGAAGAGAAGAGGCAAACTGACCGTAATGCAGTGGTTATGAGGCTTAAATTGGAGCCCAGGGCAGGCAAAGAACAGAGCCATAAATCCAGCCTCCTGAAAGAATATTCTGGAGGTAGGAGACACAGGCTCACTTAAAATATGTCTGAGATGAGAACCAAAGATCGTTATTTTTGAGTAAGGATATAAAATGCTAAACACTGCCTTTATTAGTCCTTTCTAAAAGCCAGGTGTAAAATACTGCCATTCCCAAGATTGTGTTTTTCCTTTTTTTTTCTTTTAATGGCAGAAATTAAAATCTCCTTAAGCCATTAGCCATTACTCCCCAAGGTGAGCCCCCAAAGCAGTTCTGCCAGGAACCCATCCCTTCATCCAGGAGGTATGGTGGCCACCCCGCTAAGCCTTGGACGGCCCTCCCCACCCGTCCCTTGGCCCCCCTTGGCTCTGAATGCCTGCCTGGCAGCAGGTGAGTGAAAAGGCTGAAAAGTTTTATGGGTCTGCCCAAGTAGACCCTGTCTCCCACCAGTTGCCAATTTGGCCGGTTGCTCTCCACTAACAAATACCTAACACGAAAGATATTCAGCCGACTGGAGCACTGCCAGGCAGGCCTTCCCTGAGTGAGCGGCACACTCGAGGGCTCAGCCCGAGGCGCTATCAAATGGCACTTATGCTCCCAGGCCCCCTTCTCCCTGTGCCGGCTTGCTTTTTTCCTTCCCACTCTGTCTTTATTTCTTTCCTTTTCTTCTTTTCTTTCCATCAAAGGCTGATGCTACCAGAGAAAAAGTTCATAAAAATGTTATGTCCACCATAAAACCCCTAATGTGGCATTCTGCATGATCCATGCATTAACATTAACATTTCCCAGACAGTTATTGTGAGATAATGGTCCCAGCTATAATTCAGCAGTAACGTTCCTTCGAGCAAATGTTATGGAGGAATAAATGACTTGCCGAGCGTGCTGCTGCAGTGGGGGTGGAGAGAGGTGAGCGGCTCGAAAATGCAGACTCTGGACCTCAGAGACCCCTGCACGGCCTGGGAGGGTTTGCTGGGGCTCATATTAGTCTGACCACAGACTCTCGGTGGACCGTCAGGCCAGGCCCCTCTGCACCCTGTCTCGGTTTCACACAAACCCCGTCTTTCTTCTCGGTGCTATATTGGGAGAATTGGCCAAAAGCATGGCTGCAAGTCATCAGGGTCAGAGGTGGAGCCGAGAGGGCGAGGAGGGGCTTCGGCCTGTGAACCAAGCTCCTTCTCCCCATCCCTCCCCGTGTGCGCCCAGCACACTCTCTGCTCGCCTCTGATACAGTACCTGTCCCCTTGTATTTGTGTTATCTGTTTACATGGTCGTGCCCCCTGCTATAACCGTGCTCTCCTTGGGAGCAGTGTGCACATCCCTGTCTTTTTGTGACCTAGCACAAAGCAGATGTCCAATAAATGTTGGCTGAAAGTCCGGATGCGTGAATGGACAGACAGGTGGATGGATGGGTGGATGGATAGTTGGATGAGTGACAACAGAAAAAGAAATGAAAGCAGACCATAGGAGAAACAGGATTTGACATTAGTGATAAAGAGGAAAATCCCTCCAAACAACATTTACTGAACATAATCACAAGGGTGTGAACCCCAATGGAACTTGGGGACCTGCCACTGTAGTCAATTGACTCTTCGGGACCACCAGGCCTGGAGCAGCTGCTGTCTGAGCCAGGGCCAGAACTCTGGATACAGGTATAGGGCTCTACCGGCTGCCCTCTTGCCACTAATATGCAAGGCTAAGAATATGCAAAAGGACCCTTTCTACCCTCAAGGAGCTTGCTTCCTAATGGAGGAGGAACATCGGGCACAAATACAACTCAGCATAATTCGAGGCAGAACACGAGTGCCCTGGTGGGAAATGACTTCGATTTGGAAACTAAAAAGAGACACAAAGAATATGCATAGGATAGGCCTTGGAGGATGAGCAAGACCAGAAAAGGCAAACACAAAGGGGAAGGAGAACATTTGAGAAGAGGGAGTCGAGTGAGCAAAGGCACAGAGATGGCCGGAAACAAGAATCCTTCACAGATACTTCATTCGTATCAGCGGGTGTTGAGTGTATGGTCCGGGGAGACCATTTGGCTACTGGGTTGGCCTTCCTTAGAATGTGCTCTTTAACTCCTTCTTGCTCCTCTCTCCTGACAAGTTAGCAGCTTGGGATCACACCCTTGGCCATGGCGGTCGGCTCTCTGCCTGTGCCTGGGCTGGGCTTTGCTGGCTACACTGGCCTTCTGAGCCACACCATTGCTGCCCCTTCCCACCTCTTCCCAGTCCTGCTCACGCCTCAGGGGACGATTAAGTGGGAGCCACATTCCTCCCAGAAATGTTAGTGGGGCAGGGAATCTCTGTGAGAAGCACAGGGGAAAATGTTGGCTCTTTTCCAGATGCCACATGTCACGACCGCTATGATCTCTCCCAAGAGCGATTCCTCAGAATGCAGGACCAGATTTATTACTCCGCAGAGGAGATGGTGACCTCCACAATGTATTCGAAGGACCCTGGAGAGGCTTTGCCCCAATCAGAAACATCTTCCTCACTCAGGGGCCTCATAATGTCCTAGAGCTGGAAGGGGTCTTGGCGGTCACCTGGTTTAACCTGCCATGCTGTGAAGGCATCTCCAGTAGACAAGCTTTCGCCGTCTCCCTGACAGCTCCTAGCGGGGGCAGTTCCTCTGCTCTGGGGCAGCTGTCCCTGGGAGGACTCCCTCATGTGAGGGAGAAATGTGTCTGTCACATCCACCTTTCTGTTCTGGTTCTGCTCTGGACAGCACAGTGTAAGACCAACAGCTCTTCTGTATAATAGCGCTTTGAATATTGAAGACGACACCCGTGCCTCTCCCAGAGTGCTCTGCGCTGCAGGGAGATTCCTTCTGTCAACATCCTAGCCTACTTCCTCGTGCGCTCTGTAATGTCAGTATTCCTCTGATGAAGCAAGTTAAGTGTGGCCCCCAACATGGTCTAAACCATTGCTTCCCTTACCTGGACTTGTAGGAATGCAGCCTAAGATCTCAATTACCTTTTCTTCTTCTTTTTTTTTGGCAGCCATATCACAACACTGGTACCTATTGAATTGTCAGTCAAACTCCCCTCTCTTTTATTCACATGTAATGATTTTAAACTCCATCTCTCTCACATGCACAGCTTGCATTTTACTCCAACAGTATAAATTTCTATTTCTCTCTCTTTTTTAAATTTAAAAAAAAAAAATCTTTATGTTTATTCATTTTTGAAAGACAGAGAGAGACAGAGCACAAGCAGGGGTGGGGCGGAGGGAGAGGGGGACACAGAATCTGAAGCAGGCTCCAGGCTCTGAGCTGTCAGCACAGAGCCCGACGTGGGGCTCGAACTCACCGACCGCGAGATCATGACCTGAGCCGAAGTTGGACGCTTAACCGACTGAGCCACCCAGGCGCCCCATATTTCTATTTCTCTTTATTCATCATCTCCTTGCTTTCAGCCCATGTTTCCTGCCTCACGAGCTCTTTCTCAACCTTAATCCTGTCTGTAAACACATCAACTATAAACATAAACACACCTTCTACAACGTCACACAGATCACTCGTGGAAACACTCAGGGGCACAAAGCCGGACACTTCAACATGAAAGCTCTCCCTCCAGACTGGGATCTGCTGATCACTACTGACTGGGGATGATCACAGGCTAGCTAAAAGTTCACCTACCTGTTCTCCTGTCAACTGACTCCTCAGACCTACCCTTCCTTACCCAGAAGGATATCATGTTGTCCTGTAGCTTCCTGAAATCGGCACACTCCTCAGATCTTCCTCGCTGCCAACCTAGGAATTCTGGGTTTTTCACCAAGGGCCACCAAGCTAACCATGACTGGTTTTCAATGAGCCTGTTCTGGCTCTTGGTCATCACTACTTTCTTTCACAATTAATTCAGTCTAGAATTTTTGTTAGCAATTCATGCTACACGTGTGGTTATGCGGCTTCCAAAATCTGTTTGCCACTTTGTGAAAACAGGTGACTGTTGCATATTTCCATCTAAAAAATAAACGATTTCTTTTCATCGGTTTGCAAACAGCTGACTGTGGCTCAACACTCCTACCCAAGCTCTTTCCATATACTGCGGTGTGATCTGTGGCTGTCTGCAGCCTTGACTTTACTTAAAAGCCATAAGCTACTTGATTACCATCTCCTCACCTATCTCAAACTTGAACCTTTGATAAATCATTTTTCTGTTTTGATGATTGTCGTCCTTGAAGAAAACAAAGCAAAGTGGGAGTTAAATTGTTTGCTTTCCTTCTGCCATCCGGTAACCTCCTATGTCTGCCCCGGGCTGTAGCTACCTCACTCTGATTTTTTTTCCTCTTCCATTTTGCTTCAAGTATTGCTTTTTAAGGGAGAAAAGAGAGGGGGAATGTGAGGGTGGAGGGGAGGGGGGTGTTTTCAGACACCAGTGCATTCTGGTCTTTGGCCTTCCTGGCATACTTCTAACAGGTGCAGGCTACTCTTTTGTTGCTGCTTGTGTAGAAGCCCCTCCTTTGATCTTTTGCACACGTGCTTTTAAATCATCCTGGAGCTCAGACTGGAGAATGAGGACAAAAGATGCGATGTCGGTGACATTTCACACTCACCAGTAGAAAGACATGGTTTCGCTTTACCTTCCTTTACCAGCCCTCCTTAAAAATATCATTAGCAATGAAATTCAACCCAACCAATATTTTCTGATCACCTCTTATGCCCGAGGCACAGTTCCAGATACTGTGGGTGATCCAGAAGTGAACAAGAATTGTCCCTGCCTTGGACACAATGGAGGAGGCAGACACACAAATTGTCATAGCCCTAAACGGGATGAGGCAAAGTTGGCAATGCCCAAATATACAAAGTGCCGTGAGAGCCCAATGGGAGGAGAGACCATTTCTGCCTGGGAAGATCCAGGAGAGATTCTTGCAGAAGGTAGCATTTGAAATGGTCACGGAAGACTGGGGAGAATATCAGAAGTCAGAGATGCAAGGAAAGCTATAAATTCCCCAGCAAAGCACAAAGGTAAGGGAACAAGATGGTGTGTGAACGGCCGATGACTTTGCGTGGCTAGACCACATGGTGGACTGGGGGTAGAACACAGCCCCAGACACTCTTTCCCAGCCTTCTGCTCTGCCCCAGTGTCCCATCAAAACACCAAGCACCACACATCCTCAAATAAGCCTATTTGTTTAGTCTTGCTAGCATATTTTTTCCTCCGTAATCCTTTTTTTTTTTCCCTGCATTTGAATCTAGGATCCTGCACTTAGACTAGATAAGTCTCTTAATTTCTCTGAGCCTCTGTGTCTTCATCTGTGAAGTGGAGCAACAGTGCCTAACTTCCCTCCTCACAAAGGGGAGTCACGAGAATCAAATGAGAGAACGTGGCAGGAGTGGCTTTGTAAAGTGTGAAGCGCCATGTACAGGCAAGAATGATGTCAGTGTGAGGAATCTGGCCCCCAGACAGGTGCACCGCGCTGTAAATTCTCTTGGATGCAGTCCCTGTGGGCGGTGCCCGATGCTGCTGTTACTGACTGCGTTGTGGAGGGAACTGGGAAAAGGCCGGAGGCAAAGGGAGAGATGTTGGGAAGGTCATTTAGAGGTTGCAGCCCATTTTGGTTGAGGCTGACGCAAACCAATTTTTTTTAACGTTTATTTATTTTTGAGAGAGAGAGAGAGAGAGAGAGAGAGGAAGGGGCAGACAGAGAGGGAGACACAGAATCCGAAGCCAGCTCCAGGCTCTGAGCTGTCGGCACAGAGCCCAACGTGGGGCTCAAACTCACAAACCATGAGATCATGACCTGAGCCGAAGTCAGACGCTTAACCGGCTGAGCCACCCAGGCGCCCCTGATGCAAACCGTTTTTGAGACTCTGCAAAGCTGTCAGAGTTCGCACTGGGTGCCAGGTTCTGTGGAAGGTCACTCTGCCGTGCCTCCAGAGAGCCGCCTGTGAGCTGAATCAGGAATGTTTCAGGGAACTTCCAGCAACCTGCTCATGCAGAAAGGTGGTGTGGGTGGGAGGCAGGAAGGCAGGAGCAGAGAGTGCATTAGGTCTCAGGTAACAGCTGGTGCAAACACATCTGTACCCTCCCTCCCTCCTGCCTTGTGCCCTACACTGCAGGCCCCAAGAGCACAAAAAGGACAAAGCCACCATCTCTGACCTAAAAGGACACCATGGGATATGCCGATACTTACAACCCAGTATGGTAAGTGGCATAAAACAGGTGAACAGGTGTGCCGAGTCACGGGAGCACGGAGGTGGAAGTCATCCTGCCAGGGAGGCAAGGAGGCTCGGCCTCTAGGGGGAGAGAGCCTGGGCTGAATCTCTAGTTACTTGCGGTTTTCCAAGTAGATGAAGCAAGAAAGAGCATTCCAGAAAGACAGAGGAGGAGACGCAAAAGCCCAGAGGCATAAGAATCATCCTGAGCTCCTGTTTAGCCATGTGACTGGAGCCTGTGGTGGAGTGACAGCAGGGCGCTGCCATCTGAGGGGTAATGGGGGGCCTAGACAACAGGGATGGGAGGAAAAGGGTGTTTAAAGTACATTTAGTGGGGCACCTGGGTGGCTCAGTCAGTTAAGCATCTGCCCTTAGGCTCAGGTCATGATCTCATGGTTCATGAGTTCGAGCCCCACATCGGGCTCTGCTCTGACAGTGTGGAACCTGCTTGGTAATCTCTCTCTCCCTCTCTCTGCCCCTCCCCAACTCACATGTGTGTGAGTGTGTGCTCTCTCTCTCTCTCAAAAATAAATAAATAAGCTTTAATTAAAAACAGAAATGTATTCAAAAATTTAAAAATAAAGTACATTTAGGAAGAAATCTCAACATGTCTTGGAAAGTAGGTGAGAAAAGCAGGGAGGAAGGGAAAAGAAAAGTCGAGGGCGCCTCCGGGTTTCCTTCTTGAGTTCCTGCCTGTGATGGTGCCTTTCATCCAACACGGGGAACATGGGTGGTGGGGGTGGGAGAGCGCCTGGGTGGCTCAGTCGGTTAAGTCTCCAGCTTTTGATTTCAGCTCAGATCATGATCTCACAGGTTCATGAGTTCGAGCCCTACATCAGGGACTGCTTGGGATTCTCTCTCCCTCTCTCTCTGCCCCTCCCTCTCTCTTGCTCTCTCTCTCTCTCTCTCTCTCAAAATAAGTAAGTAAACTTAAAAGCAAAAGTAAGTAAATAAAGGCCAAAATGAGGAACATGGGAGAACCACGTGTGGGGAAGCGAGTAGAATGGAGAAAGTGGAGTCCATAGTTGGGCGGGGTGGACTTTGGGGGCTGGGGGTGCTGTGGGATGTCGAGGCAGCATCCTACCTCGGTCCAGTTCTGCATCCAAAATCCCCTGTCCCAAGTAGAATTTACTTTGTCTCTTAACGGAATCACTAGCACCTTGAGGGCAGAGACTTGTCTTACTCATCTTCGCCAAGGTGTCCTTGACGCCCTCGCAGACCTAGTACTGGAATGTAATGTGAGCACCCTAGACTTGCTGGTTACGTGCCATTCCTTTACCTTCTCTGCCTTGGTTTCTTAATGCATTTGATAATAAGGCCTCAAAGACAGCATCGTGGAGAAGCACTTGTGCCTTTGAGGCGGACACACCTGGTACGAAGCCCCGCCCCTCCCGGCTGGGTGCTGTTGACTGTGCTGCTTGACCCTTGTAAGGCTGTGCTAATTCGGTAGCCACCAGCCCCATGTGTCTGTTTAAATTAAAATGAAATGAAGGTGTAAATATTCAGTTACTCAGTCACAGCAGCCACAATTCAAGTGCTTAACCGCCACACCGTGTCTATGGTATTGGAAAGCACAGACAGAGAACATTTCCGGCATCATAGAAAGTTCTATTGGACTGCACCGGGTGAAAACGCAGATATGAGCATTACTCCGCGGGGTCAGTGAGGGCCAATTAAATCACACGTGTGTAACACACTGGGCGCGATGGCTGGCACACAGGAGTCTTCAGTAGACATCAGCCGTTATTCTTCTGAATGAACTAGAAGAGGTCGCTGAGACCCTGGACAGCAGCAGAGAACTCCCTTCAGGGCGCAGAGCCCTGTGGGCGCCAAGAAGCTGATAGTCCCTGACTTTAGGGAGAATCCACAGATTCATGTTGGGGAGAGTTAATGGGGCCTCAGTGTGCAGCTTGAGAATTTGGGGTTGGTGTGAGGGACCTCCAGAGAGAGGCATTTGGGGAACTTAAGTGACACTAAGATGAACTCAGAAAAACCAAGGGGTGGTACCCTGCTGTGGCATCACTTGTGGATCCAGGTTTGGACCCTGCTCTGGGCCCTGGGCTGCAGCAGATGGTCTGGGACGTAGGGGTAGGGAGGGGAGTGGGGAGCCCTCGCTCACAAGTCCATCTGCGTTGTCATAGCAGGAAAGGCACAGAGCCCGTGTCCAGATGGCCTGGCGATTTCTCTTCCTGAGATCATGCTGTGTCTCTGCATGCTTTTGCCCCTGTTTTGTGCCCTGCATGTTGGGGGCCAGAGTGCAGGATCCATCACTAATCTGGAGTCAGCAGGGAGGGGAGAGGGATTGTTGCAGGAGGCCTGGCCAGAGGGAGCTGGTGGTTTCGTGCTGGGATTCCCCCAGAGCTGCACTGGATGCCCGAAGCTGGGAAGGCGGCTGGGAAGCGAGGAGGCCATGCTGAGATGGCCTCTTCCCCCAGGGGACCATCACAGGGAGCCGCACCTTCCCTCCTGAGCTGGGAAGTAGCCTGGGCCAGAAGCAGAGATTTTCTGATGAGGATGCCCCTTGGTCCCCCAGCCCAGCAGACACCCCTTGGCTGAGGGCCTCAGAATGACTCTAGATTATCCCTGATGAGCAGCCTCCCCTGAGAAGAACATTCACGTTGGGCTGGGAAGAGGGGGTGGGGTAAGGGAATTTTGGTCTAGTGGAAAAGCCCCAGCCTGGTCCGGGCTCTGGCCTGGGCGAGGGCTTGCACGCATACTAGGTGTGGCCAGGGAATCATGCCCCTCTGATTCCCTCTGATCAAGGGGCTGGACTAGGTCACCCGGAAGCCCCATCCAGCCCTCTCTTCCACCAGTGTGGCAGAGGGTGGAGAGGAAGGGCGGGGTGTGCTGTCGTGCTGAAGCCGGCTCAGAGACTGGAGCTCTCCTCCTCCCCACCTCCTTCCCTCTTTCCTCCCTAGTAGGATGGATTGAGGCAGTGTGGAGAAATCCGAATAACTAATCAGAGTCCTCATTAACCCCCTGCCGGGATGCTCAAACATTCACTTTGCTGTTTGTGAAGCAGAAAAAAAACCTCTCCCTGCATTAAAATTGATGCGTTATTAATCCCCGTGCTCCCGACCTGGTGGGCTGCTGCCCCATCCTGCCTGAAGCCCAGGGGCTTGGAGTTGCTACCTTGGGCCACTTGCATTTTCTGTTATTGATTGGCCCGGCACAGAGGCTTCACTTCACAGGGAGCGGGCCTGGTGCCAGCGCGGAGGCAGTTGCTTTGTTTTCTCCCAGGCGGGGTGGGGCCCTGCTCCTGAGCCCCACCCCAGGGCACAACTGCCAGGCTGCCTGTGAAACCGCTGGGGTTGGGTAGGTTGAGTGAATGTGTCTTTCTCCAGACCTGAGAAGGCATGGTGACATGCTCTACACTCAGATGAGCCAGGCCCCTGGAGTGGGCCACTTCTTAGCCCAGTGGTAGGCGGGGCTTCGAGGGCCTCAGCATTTGTCTGGCCCAAGAGCTGACCCTTTCTGCACACGTGGGACCACAGCATTCCCATGGCCTCCCTCGTACTTCCCCCCCACCCAGGCCTTAAAGCTGTGCTCTCTGGCTGTCTACCCCAGGCAGTCACCACTACATTGCACACCCTCCAGAGAAGATCAGGATCCACAGATACTCATCGTGTGCTGCACATTGTACCCAGAAGCTGTGAGGGATCCAAAGTCATTTATGGCATAGTCCCTAACCTCAAGAAGCTGGCATTGTCATGGGGTCAAGATGTCCACACACATAAAGAATACCATACAAAAGCAAGGGAAGGAGGTGGTGGAAGGAGCAAGGGAGTAGTGAGGGAAGGAGGGAGGGAAGGAAAAATGGAAGGAAGGAAGGAAGGAAGGAAGGAAGGAAGGAAGGGAAGTAGGGAGGGAGGGACTTCAGGGATAGAGAAGGCCCCTCTGGGTTCCCTTTGAGCCTAAGATGATATGGGCCGGAGCATGGAGAAAATAAGTCCTACTGCAAATTGCCATCTGGTTGGTACTGGCTGAGCCTTCTTTACTGGTTGTTGATCAGCCCTGATATGGGTCTGTCCACCTCTATTGCCTGTCTTGTCCTGTGAACTCACAGCCAATGCCTCGGCCTGTGTAAACTCCATTATGTGGCCTTCTGTGCAATAGGTCCCTACGGACAGCCCTGTTAGGAGAAGGAGAAGGAGCAGAAATTGGAGGCTAAGAAGAAAGATTTAATCTCTAGGTCTTACTTCCAATCACTTTAGTTCACTGCACTGAGAAATGGTCACAGGTGGCCTTCCTGATCTTTGACTCGGGTTAGTGAGGATGATTATTCGGCTAAGATCTTTGAGCGCTGCTAGGTGCTAGGGATTCAAGGTGAGCAAAACAAACGGGGGTCTCTGTCTACTCAGAGCTTATAGCCTAGTACTTTATAGCCTAGGCACTTCTCAAATAATCATAAATGAATGTATAATTATCGGCTCAATTAAGTACTCAAACTGAATTAAGAAATGCAGTATACAAAGCTTCCTCACCTGACCTGTGGGAGTTCATGGTAGCTCTCCTGAGGAAGTGACACGAGCTGAGACATGAAGCCAGCTGTTACTAATTGAAAGTGGATGAGGAAAGAGCATCTTCCAGGAAGATAGGATGGCTTGTGCAAAGGTCCTGTGGTCAAAAGAAGCATGTCCTAGTTGATGGACTGATGGCCAGGGTGGCTGGAAGGCAAAATGCAAACTAGATAAAGCAGGTGAGGTGGGGACGGTCAGACCACACCTGAACTTCTAGGCCAAGGTAAGGATTTTGGTCTTGATTTCAAGAGGAATGGGAAACCAGTTAACAAGGGAGAAAAGGGGGAGGGGACAGAATGGATTTGCACTTGAAAAAGATTTTCCTGACTGTTTAGTGGAGAACAGATGGAGAGTATCAATGTGTTCAATGGGTCATCTTAGTTTCCTGCTGTTTCCTATCTTCCACTTTGGGAAGTTGAAGTCTATAGAATGTGCTGGAGCTTTATGAAGAGAGATGTATTTCTAAATTCTGAACATCCACTATTCAGCCTCAGCTCAGAACCTGCAAAAATGAACTATCATCCTTGAAGTGGCACCCCTCCTTTCCTAACTTGGCAGAGCCTCGAGTGGCCATGACCCAAATCAAGCCCAGCATTCTGATTTGGATGGGGACCCCAGCCTCCCTGAGAGCTATCTGGAGGGAAAGCAGCTAAGCCGTGGATTGGAGGAGCTGGGAAGAGGAAGGTGGGGGGCCACAGGGGAGCCAGAGAAGCAGAAAGGTGAGAGTACCAGGGGGAACCAGGCAGTGTCACGGCCCCCCGTGCTGGGTGTGCACGCACAATGACACAGACAAGCCTGCCACCTCCACTAACTCCAAGGGCCTCTCCATTTGACTAGTGGCTGCTCTGTCCTCGTTGTCCCAGCTTGCTGCTCTTAAAGAACCTGCTTTTGTTTCATTTAGGACCAGAGTCCTTCCTTTTTTCGTTTCAATAAGCATTCATTGATCACAGCTTATATGTATGGATACACTCAGGATCAACAACTCCCCCAAACCCTCTTACACACACACACACACACACACACACACACACACACACACACACACACACACGGTCCTCACCATTGAGCATCCTGCCTATTTTTGGGAGCTAGATATGTAAACAATCGGCCCTTAGAAGGCAGAATGGACTAAGCACTGAGTGTAGACCACCAAATGAGCCCGTTTGCTTGGGACAGTCTCAGTTGAAGTTTCTGTGTAATTATTAATCGTGCTCTCCTTCATTCTCAAAATCGCCCCAGTTTGGGTGATAAATTACGTGTGGTCATCCTAACAATACTCCATGGCTGTGCAGAGGCATGAACAGTATTTATAGGAATTCGGGAGACATCACAGAGTAAATAATATATAAGCTGAGTCCTTGAAGAATGAGCCACGGTCAGCTCCTAGAGCAGGGAAATGGAGCATCCCAGTCTTGGAAAGCAGAACCAGCAAGGGTGTGGAGGCATCTCTAAGTAGAGTCTGCATAGGAGAGGATGAGCACAGTTTACCTATAACCTACCCAGGGTCAGCGAACTTTTCATGGAAGGTTTCAGCCAGTAAATATTCCAGGTATCGTGTTGTCACTACTCAACCCTCCCACTGTTGAGGAAAGCAGCCATGGATCATGGTGAATGAACAGGTGTGGCTGTGTTCCAATAAAACTTTATTTGCAAAAACAGGCAGCTTCAGGATTTGGTATGGGTGTAGTTTGCCATCCCCCGACTTGAAGGAAAGATGTAAGAGATAAGCCAGGGAAGTCAGGTAGAAGCCATATGACGAAAGGTCTCGACTACTTGACCTTTTTTTTTTTTTTTTTAATAATAAGGTTTTGAGCATAGGAATGGATCATCTAAAGGTCCTGGGGTTTACTGTCAGGGTTTGGAGGGCACTGCAGGAAAGCAAGGAGCAACAGTGAGGAAAGCAGGCTGGCTCGGTTCTGGGCATCTCCCTTGGGGTCAGATCTGTGTGCACTGGAGAACACTGGCCCCATCCTACAGAGTCTTCCTTTCTGTTTAATCATTCCCTCCCATTCCTTGCCCTCAGGGGGTTTCACACTCTGTTGGGCAGACACAGTGACAAGATGCTACCCCATCCTTTCCCTTGGAGTGAAAGCAAACAGTGACCACTTTCCCCCTCCCCCACGTTCCCCTACCCTTCCCCTCCCCTCCCAGACCGGGGCTGGGCTGTGGAATGTGGCAAGGGGAGCTCTGCCCCCAGAATTCCCCATGGACTCTGGTGCCTTCACAGTTTAATTATCGCAGTGGACCCTTGGGTGCAGAGCTGGAAGGGGAAACACTTGGCCACCTGCCATCGGCGGTGTGCCCCCAAGCCCTCCAGAGTGCAAGGCTCACCTTTCCCATGAATATCCCAATAGAACTTTCAGATTCCCTCCCACACTGTGGGAAATCCAGCTTCCTCAGGGTCCAAGAGAGGAAGGGTGTTTGGCTTCTCCTGGTCGTATCTTGCTTCAAGGTTCCACTCCAGGAATTATGTCTTGCTCCCCTTTCTTTCTCTGTCTTGCTTGTGAGGCCCCTTTTGCTCTGCGTGCAAATTCATGGGCTTGGCCCCTTCTCTTTCTTCCTGTCTCATGTGTGCATCCTTTACTAAAGATGCAGGAGCTAAGCCTGCCAGGACTCACTCACTCCAGGCATAAAATTCAAGTGGGCACCAAGAACTCAATAATCAGGACAAATACTTTTTTCATGAAAAAAAAAAATTTTAATCAACATCAGTGACAAAAATACATGATAAACAGAACAGAAAACTTTTAAAGGATGACAGGATCAGTGTTACCAATCCTTCCCTTTGCCTTGTATTCCAGTATGGCTAGGCAGCACACTTTTATTGATCCAGTTTTTATCTCCATTACTGAGTTTTTGACACCCTTTGGCCTTACTCACCCAGCCCTGGTCTCCTCCAGAAGTTGATGCCAGAGGTGGGCTATGCCACAGAGCAAGAGTGAGTTAAGCTTCACAGAGGAGGTAATGTCTTCAAATCCCTCTCCTATCTGCATTGAAGGAATTTCTCACTGTCCATTTTCTCCTGCACAGCTTGGCCTGCCACTCTTTTGATGGGACCTGTTTTCCCAACCAACACCTTCTTTCTCCTCTCTTCTGCTGAGTGTTACAGTTTTCCATCTTTGACGCCCTGGCTTTGTTTCCCCAGGAAGTTGGTGGGGAACTTTAAATTCCTAGTACCTTAGCTCCTAATACCCTTCCTTTTACCCTTTCTGCTTTGCCCTTATTATCTGACACTGTATATTTTATTTATATACCTTGTTATCATCTGTCCACTGCTCCCATCTCCACAGGCCCCCAACCAGGATGCAAGCCCCATGAATGCTGAGATTTTTTCTTTTTTGGCTAACAATTGTGAACAGTTCCTAGCACAGAGTGGGCACTCAGTAAACATTTGTTGAATGAGTGAATAACAATTGAGTTCCTTTTCTTTGATCTTTCCCCTCACAGCAGACTAGGCCCTCTTTAGTAGTCAAAGGATGGTTAAATCTTTTTCCTAAGTGAAAGAACACCTGCCCTGGGCCTTCATCCTAAGCCATGCAAAAAGAGAGCAGGAGCTTTAAAATCATAGTTATTATTTAACAAGTCCAAGGTAGGCAATAGAAAAACTACTTTCCAGAGCAAACTCCAGGGTTTTCAAGGTATATCGTGCATTTTTCCCTCTTTAAATGGGGAGTGACATTCAAGAGAAGATTTGAATTCCGTGTAAGTTGAGTCAACATTGATTCTCTTTGCAACCTTGGCCAAGACACTTTAAGTCTTAGTTTTGATTATTGTATCTATAAAATGAGTGTATTGATTTCAGCACTACCAATGTCACAAAGTCACTGTGAGCTCAAGCAAGAAGCTGATGGATGTGGCTGGATATGCTTTGGGATGTATAAATCACCGTGCAGATACAGAGGTGTATGAAATCTTGCTAACACTTGCCTAGGGGGCAAGGGGACTTCTGATGAGACCCTAGCAAAAGCAACAATCTGGTCCTAACCTTCTCATTTTACAGACAGAGAAACTGAGGGCCAGGCCATGATGTGCCTAGGGTCAAATCCAGAGCTAATACAGGAGACTTATGGATAGAAGCCAGGTGTCCTGCCTCCAGGTGCAATTTCTGGCCTCTTTGAGCATCTCGGTTGCTAATTCCACCAGAACAGGGATCTTAGGCTCAATCACCATGGCTGGAGAATTCCTGACTTTCAGAATCCCAGTCCTTCCCAAACAGCCTAGGGAGGGAAGCATTTTAAATAAAATCTTTTACCATCCCTTCCATTTCTGAGATTCATTTCTGAGTGGCATCTGAATGAGAATTTTACAGACATTTCATTTCTCATCCTTGTTATCATTCCTTTGCTGTCCTCCAGGAGCAGGTTATGACTGAAACCTCTGTGAGGCCCAAGGTGTAAATCTCCCGGAGTGGGAACTTATGTCCTGGGAGGCACGTCATCAGGCTGGCAGCTTCTCCATATGCAGTGTGATCACTGCAGGAGGCAACAGGGCCCTGAAAAGGGCAGAAAGGCACAGAGAGATTCGGTTTTTTTAGTGTCATCCTTCCTGTGTGTTCCTTAATAACTGAAATTTACACATGTGGGGGAAAATTCCAATTTCCCCTGGAAGGCCTGGAAGGAAAAGTCAGAGGCATCAGACTATCTTGCAAGTGGGTGTGTCCCCAGGGCTCTATTGATCTGACTGGGGATCTTTTTACTTCTTACAGAGTGTGTGGCTGTGACCATGACTGTGAACTAGAGTTTTGTGCCTTTGTGGGTCTGTGACTACATCTCTGGGATATTGTGTGTGTGTGTGTGTGTGTGTGTGTGTGTGTGTGTGTGTGGTCATCACTCCTGTCTTTGTTACGATGTGCAGTTCAACATGTGTTTTAAAAAAAAAAAAAATTATTTCTCATTTCCTGCATAAATTACTCCATGTAAAAGGCCAACCAGAGCTCAATTCCTAGCATCCTTTTTCAATAAAGAAATATTATCACAGCCTAGTCCCAAAACTAGTCCCAGGAGACGCTTTTCCTAGATTCTTTGTCAAACAAAATGTCAGCAACTCACCAAATGATGAGAAGAAGAATTCTTGTTTATCTCCCAAGTGAGGCAGACCTGAAGCAGCTCAGCCTCTTTGCATCCTTTCCCTGGCGAGGTAGGCAGCAGGCCGGTGGGCGGGTGGGCAGGGGTGCTGAGGAGGCCACCGTGAAACCCTTGGACTCTGCTCTTTCATTTTGCTCTTTCCCCAGCTTTGTGACTTTGGGCAAGTCACAAAGTCACTGTTTAACCTCAGTTTTCTCTTTTAAAAACAGGACTAGGTGCACCTGGGTGGCTGATTGGGTAAGCATCTGACTCTTGGTTTTGGCTCAGGTCATGGGCCGAACTCATGGTTTGTGAGTTCAAGCCCCACATCGGGCTCTATGCTGACAGCACAGAGCCTGCTTGGGATTCTCTCTCTCTCCCTCTTTCTCTTTCCCTCCTCTGCTCTCTCTCTCTCTCTCAAAATAAATAAATAAATAAACTTAAAAATATTTTTTAATTAAAAAATACAGGACTAATAACACATACTTTATAGGGCTATTACAAGAATTAAATTATAAATTGAGGGTGCCTGGGTGGCTCAGTCAGTTGAGCATCTGACATCTGCTTAGGTCATGATCTTGCGGTCAGTGGGTTTGAGCCTCCCACATTAGGCTCTGTGCTGACAGCTTGGAGCCTGGAGCCTGCTTCGAGTTCTGTGTCTCCCTCACTCTCTTTCTGCCCCTCCCCCACTCACACTCTGTCTCTCTCTCTCAAATATAAATAAACATTAAAAAAAATTTAATTATAAGTTGGATAACACAGCCCTTTGTAAAGGGCATTAGCATGTTGTGCGTACATGTCCTCTGCCGAATGTATACATTATTTGCTCCTTTATTCAACAAATATTTATTGAACACCCAATATGTCCAAAATACATATTAGGCTCTGCAACAATATATAGGCTTGAGATTCAGTTTACGATCTAGTGGAGTAGACAAAGTGGCAAACAGGCTATCACAATTTGGTGGGGTAAGTGCTAAGAGAATAGCACATAGGATATTCTTTTTTTTTTTTTAATGTTTATTTTTGAGAGAGAGAGTGTGACTGGGGGCGGGGCAGAGAGAAAAGGAGACACAGAATCTGAAGCAGGCTGCAGGCTCTGAGCTGTCAGCACAGGGCCCGATGCAGGGCTTGAACCCGTGAACTGGGAGATCATGACCTGAGCTGAAGTCCAGCACTTAACCGACTGAGCCACCCAGGCGCCCCAGCATGTGGGAATGGCAAGGGAGTGGTCAGGAAAGGGGCTGAGTGAGCCCAGCTGAGCAGAAAGGGAGGGTAGAGACAGGCAGGGCTTTGCAGAGATCTTGAAAGGGCTTTCAATGGGGCTGAAAGTTTCTCCAAGAAAGGAAATCCTGCTGGAAAAGTTAAGTAACTTCTCTAAAGTCAGGCTGGTCTTAGTTGCCTTAACAGGGACATTTGCTCTCCATGATGGATTCCCAGTCACCAATCTCTAATTTGTGTCTGGTCCAATTTTTCCCAAGTTTCTTGACTGCCTTTGGCATTCCTGTTCATCCATTCATTACCTCATTTAATAAATATACATTGAGGGGCGCCTGGGTGGCTCAGTCGGTTGAGCATCCAACTTCGGCTCAGGTCATGATCTCATGGTCCATGAGTTCGGGCCTCGCGTCGGGCTCTGTGCTGACAGCTCAGAGCCTGGAGCCTGCTTTGGATTCTGTGTCTCCCTCTCTCTCTGCCCCCTCCCCCCACTCATGCTCTATCTTTCTCTCTCAAAAATAAATAAACATTAAAAAAAATTTTTTTAATAAATACACATTGAGCCTGAAACTAGGCCAGAGCTAGAAGCACGAATGTGAGGAACACCTTGCTCAGGAAGCTCAGAGCTTAATGGGAGGGACACCTATAGGGATATGTAACAATAATTTAGTGAGATATAGCCTGGAATTCATGGCCAAGAACTTTGGACTTTATCTTATAAGAAATATGGTCCCAGTTTTTAGGGGAGCAGAAAGGAGGAAATAACTTACCCTATGTGCAATAAGGTGGCATGGAGAGAAAACAATACAGAGCTGAATCTTGAAGGATGACAAGATCTAAGTGAATTGTCATTACTATCATTGTCATTAATGACAACAGTTACCATTTGTTAAAGGCTAGTCTGGGTCACTGCTGAGTACTTTATTATCTGCTAAGCACATCCACATAAAATCCTAATAAACAGTTTGTGAGTTAGCTATTATTGTTTGCATTTTACAGAAATAGGAAAACCAAGACTTATAGAAGCCACATAGCTAGGAAGAAAGAGATCTAGGATTTGAATCCAAGTTTGTCTCACTTCACAGCCTTTTCCACTCTGCTGGACTATCTCTCCACATTCATTAATGATATTAGTAAGAGTCATATGAAATAATAGTTTGGTCAAAAGCTCTTCATTCAGAGACACATTGAAATATAGGGAATTATAATGCCTTTGGCAATAAGTAATGATAGTGAAATAGCTAACTTTCAAACAAACTGATTAAGCATTCATTGGAATTAGTATTTTCCAGGACTAGTCCCTCTTCGTGTGACTGGAATGATACTTTCAATGATCTACAAGGACAAGGTGCTAACCTATGTATATATGGAGAGTATAAAAGAAATAAATGACACATATCTTGTCTTCAAAGACATATGGTGCCATTGAGGATATCAGATTAACACAGAAAGCAGAAGTTGACAAAATAGATTAAGATTGAGGGTCAATCACAGGCTGGAGGTACAAGAGGTTGACTTCATGCAGTTGCAGAAGGTCAGAGAAAGGCAAGACTTGAGACTGTCTTTGAGGAAAGAGGACCTGAGTAAGTGCAGGACTTGATGGACCTGGACAGCCAAGAGAGAAGGGGAGCACAAGGCCTTCTAGAAGGGCATGGTGGCCTAGCGAGGGGGCACAGGGCTCAGACATGGCATGTGCTAGGTTGTGAGACAGTGGCAGCCCAGCCTGGCTGGGGAAAGGTTTGGGTTGAAAGGACCAGGGGATTAGGTAAAGAGGTAGGTTTGGGCTGATTATGGAGGATAACGATAGAAGCTAAGAAATTTGGATTTTGTCTTCTTAGGCCCTGGCAAGCCATTGTAGACAGGGCCTAAGGACAGGGGACAATCAGTGTAAACAAGTCTATGAATTATCTTAGCTTCCAAGGAGGCCCTGTCTTCTTAGAGGATTGGAATCTGGTCTCTTTGAGATCAGCCTTGTTGCTCTGGTGATATGTGAGGCTAGGACAGTTGAGTTTAACAGCTGACCAAGAGCAGTCAGAGAATGAGATCACACTGTCAGCCAGGTCCAGCCTCTTGTGTACCGACAATGATGAAAACTGATGATGATGATGGTGATGGTGATAGGGATGGTGATGATGATGATGATGATGATGGGGATGATGATGATGATGATGGTGGTGGTGATGATGATGATGATGGGGATGATGGGGATGATGATAATGATGATGGGGATGATGATGATGGTGGTGATGATGATGATGGGGATGATGGGGATGATGGAACAGAATTCAAAGCGTGAAGGGTTTTGGCCAATGTCACCTAGCAAAGCCATGGCCTGGCTGGATCGAGCTGTCATGCATCCTTAGCTTGCTCGGCCCAGCAAGGAGGTGAGAGCAGCCTTAGACTGTCACAAATGTCCATTATTGGAGAGGTGCCCGAGGGCCCCTCCACCACTGCACTTACACCAGAATTGGTACTGGGGTGGGCTCCAGAGTGAGAACAGGCTCTTTCAAGCCTCTTAGGCCAAAGGAGACAATGACTCTGGTGTTTTTTGCTCCTGGGATAGATACAGCATGGGGCAGCTTTCCAAAGTGGCCTTTGGTTTGGGCTTCTGGCCAGAGATTTCAGAGACCCAGTTCACTACTGTCCTGTTCATCTACAAAAAGTACAAGTTGGCAAAACAGGCAAAGGTGTTTCCTGGGGAAGCCTGCCCGTCTTTGTCAGAGGGCGCCCTGGTTTACAACTTGGACAGGCAGGGAGAGGCCTGACCAGGGCTAAAGAAAGAACTAGGGGTGGGAGCCACCCCATTCCCTGGAGATCTCGTAGAGACAGAAGGGACTCCATCTTTAAGATGAAGCTCCTGCTTCCTTCTTTGTCCCTGAAATATCTGGGCCATCAGGTCACACAGAGCCCATGTCTTCCCATCCATCTCTCTCTCTCTCTCTCTCTCTCTCTCACTGTCTGCCTCCCTGCCTGTCAGGCTGCCTGATAATTAAGCCCATGTCCAGCCTCAGGATCAGGGCAGTAGTGTCACGGGCTGCATGCTGGCCTCTAGAGGAAAAGGATTTTGTATGGCAACAAGAGGGAGGGTGGTGTATCCTCTCTGGCCAAGATCTAACAAGTCACATTCTGGCCCCTCCTTCAGGCGAGGCAGCCTTGAGTGAAGAGGGGCAGCATGGCTCACAGAGCTGCCCCAGGATAAGAGGGGTGGCCACGACCCACGAGCAGGCTCCTCCCCATACCCCACAACCCCAGACTGTCTCTCATTCTCCTCAGTGCTTTCTGTCATGTGAGTTGCCCTCCTTATGCTCAGAGGGATCACTGGCAGTGACAGAACAGAGATTACAAGCTGTATTTCTGCCTTGAAGCTTTCTCCAGGCTGTTGGGAACTGGGTGGTTGTCAGTTCTAGGAAAGGAGAAATCTATGTGTGTTGTAGCCCTGAAGTGGTGCCCTGCGTGGGGGCAGGCTGGTGTCACTCAGAGCATCCTCCCTCTCTCAAATGTGTATTTTATTAGTGCCTGAGTGGGGCCAGGGATGGCCGGCTTCCCTTCCCTAACATTGGTGTGATTCCTGCCTGGGGGGCTCTGGATCCACAGGGCCACCTTAGGGGTGGCGGTTGGAGGCAGAGGTAGAGCTAGAGCAGAAAGACAGACAAAAAAGCATGTGGCTACACCAGGACATCAGGAAGGAGCTCTCTCTTTAGTGCCAGAAGGGACACAATTAAAGCAGAGGCTGAAGGACCAGGCAGGCGGGCCTTCCAACCTTCCATGCCCTGACCCAGACCCTCTCCCCCCACCCCTGCCACTGTGGGCTTTGGCAGAGGTGAGGGTGGTGAGGCCAAGAACCAGAAGCAGCAGCATCCATACATTACAGGGTACAATTATTTCCTTATCATCAAGACTCTGAACACCTCCAAGACGGAGTTGTGTGTGTGTGTGTGTGTGTGTGTGTGTGTGTGTGCGCGATCTTTGTATGCCCAGGCCCTGCTATGTTGAAGGTCCAAAATACGTAGAGGCTAAATCTGCGCTGCCCAGAAGAGGGGAGGAAGGAAGAGTAAAAAACTACCCAAGAGCAGAGGTTTCATCAGCCGAGTAGGCTCCAGACACCTGGGAAATGAGGCAGGGGAGGCAGACATCCTCAGAGCTCCCAGGAGGGCACACCCCACAACTCAGGGCACAGCCACCTGCTTTCTTGCGGGAGCCCAGCATTTACTCGGCTCTTCTTAATGCGGCCCCTCCCTTTGGATTGGTAAGAAACACGAGAGCAAAGAGAAGTGGGGTAGGTTGGAAGAGCAAACTGTCTAGAGCCAGAAGATGTGCCACTTGCTGGTTGTGGTTTTAGGCAAGCCCTGGTACCCGACTTTCCTCAGCCTCATTATCCACATCTGTAAAATGGGAACAACCGGCTGGCAAAGAAAAAGGCGTCTCTCATACACCACAGACAGGATGTAAATTGGTGTGACCTTCCTGTGAGTCATTGTAAAAGTTTTTAAAAACGAACATCCCTTTGGATTTGGCAGCTCCCACATCTAGAAACTTATCCTAAGACAATGAGCACGTCTGGAGCAAAATTCAGTGATGAGAATGGGCATAACAGATAACAGCAAAAACTAGAAATAATCTGAACAAGTGGTAGAAATTTGGCTGAATAATTATAGTGTGTCCATAAATGGAATGCCATTTAGCCACAGGATTACAGTGTATATTTTCCTTATATGCAAAGATATTTATGATATGTCGCTAAATTTAAAAGGCTGATTACAGAACAGTCTATATAGGATGGCACTGTTTTTAGGAAAGAAGAGTTTTATTCTACATATTAACTATGGTTATCTTTGCATTGTGGGATTACAACTAACTTAAATTTTCTCTGTCTTACTTAACTATTTTGTACTAATCAGCATCTATTGTTTTGTAAAGATAATGAAAATTAAGTTGTATTAAAATATTGACCTTTACAGGTTGTTTTAAGAGTTAGGGGCACCTGGGTGACTCAGTCGATTAAGCGTCTGACTTCAGCTCAGGTCACGATCTCGTGGTTCGTGAGTTCGAGCCCCGCATCTGTGCTCACGGCTCGGAGCCTGGAGCCTGCTTTGGATTCTGTGTCTACCTCTCTGTCTCTGCCCCTCCCCCACTTACGTGTTGTCTCTCTCTGTCTCTGAAAAATGAATAAACCTTGAAAAAAATTGTTTTAAAAAGAGTTAAAGAAGATATTACATACAAAAGTTGTTTGTAAACTGAAAAGTTACAGATATAAGACAGGGTCTCTGCCCATGAGGAACTTCCAGTTTGGAAAGACATGACAGATACATAAGATAACTATAGCATGAGACAGAATGTGGCAAGAGCTGTCAGAGAACGATAAACAGCATGTTACTTGGAAACACGGAGGAGGTAAAATTACTTATGGTTCTAGAGGAGAGCGCCAGAATGTTTGAGTTGAATATTGAAGAACGGTTAAGGTTCTGTCAGGTAGAAATATAGAACTGGGGCAGCAAGCAAAGCAGGAAACTGTGGTACAGATTTGGAGGATGGAAAAAGTTTGTGTTTGGATGGAGGGTAGAGACCCTGCGGGTGGCAGAGAAAAGGAGAGTCTAGAAGGGTATTACGGGGCCAGGCTGCAGACACCTTGAAGGCTGCACTTGGTAAAATGCCATCAGTGAACCTTTGTTGGTGCCTTCTATGAATAGGGAGCCACTGAAAGTTCTGGGAGAGGAGCTGACACCGGCATAAACCCATCAGGGGTAGTGAGGTTCTACCTTCTCTGGGGCCTGGGATGGATGCAGAATAAGGGCGTCTGCCTAGGAAGCTCAGTCTGGAGGCACCTGATGAGCTGGAGGGGCAAACTGTGGGGACAAGGAGGGGCTTGGCCACCATGGTTCTGTGACGGGGCATGAAAGGGAGGGAGGACCATCTTCTGCTCTGACTGCAAAGGGATGGGAAGTGGTAGAAGAATGAAATGAAAGGGTGATCTTGGAAGGAACTAGGACACCTCTCCCAGCGTGGCTGCCTGCGGGGGCAGAGAACTGGGAGCCATTCACAGAATTCACCCAAGGCCCCAGGGAGGAGGAACAGGCTGGGGGCATGAGGAGTGTGACAAGAGCAATCTGGTGCTCAAGATGTGTTCCCCTCAGTGGTCCTGATCCCTTGGGCCTCTCTGTGTGGTATCCCAGGGGCTGGCAGTGGCCAGGGGGGACCTGGCCCCCTGCTGCTTTGAATGTGTCTCTATTCCTCAGCTCCTGGGAGGCATCTGAGGGGTGGGGAGGAAGGTTGTTTCAACCCAGTGAGTTTTTGTTAATGGAAATTCATTAAGCAACCCACCTATCTTGGAAGCTTCTCTCAGCCCCTCCCACCCTCCTAGCATGCCCCAGCTCACTCTTTCCTGCAGGTGGGAATTCATACCCCCTCAGGACCCCGGATACTCTGTCTCTGTCTCTGCCACTCTCACCCCCAGGGAGGCGCATGCGCGTGTGCGTGTGCGTGCACACACACACACACACACACACACACACACACACCCCGGAAGGGAGGCGGGAAAGTCTTGTTCAGGCAAATGTCTAAATTTCCATTTCCCCACTGCAACTCCCAGCCTGGGCCACTGTTTAGCTCCTCCTGTTGTCATGTCACTAGTTAATTACATGCTTTACTGAGGTGCAAATGTGTTTTTACAAGGAGACCAAGATGGTGTTAACTAGAAAGGAGCTGTGAATGTTAAAAGATGCATTTACCTCTGGTTGTAGGGCCGGGCTCTCGGCTGTATGCCCCCCGGTGCTGCCCTAAAAATGCAGCCCAGGCATCGAGCAGCTCTCGTCCACCCTCCATCCCGTGACCCTGCCATCCTAGCCCTAAGCGCAGCCTCCTTGGGGTCAAATTAGCACCTGGATTCATAAGAAGAAAATTAACATAAGTGTCTGGGAAGTGTCAGGTCAGCCCTTAGGACAGTACAGACCACCAACCTCAGTTTCTGAACATCTAAGTTCATTTCAAATATTGAGAACCAAAATGATTCACTTCGATCTAAAAATAAATCAGTGAGTGGTGCAGCCAAAGCCACCTGTAGGCCAAGGCTGTCCTTCACTGCCAGGCTCTGCTCGGGGTCCACTGCCCTCCTGACTCTTCATCCCTTCTGCCCACAGACCTCCTCCCCACCCCCAGTAGTGTCTCCCCAAACCCCAGCCAAAGTCTGCCAATGGAAAAGGATCTGAGACTCAGATGCACATCTGGAAAGGTTGTGACTACTACCCTTCCTTTGAGTTCCCTACAGTTTAGAACAGGAAGCCAGCTCTGCCCTGCCCAGGGCCCAGAGTCACTCAGAGACCTGCCCACACGCTGGGGGAGAGAGGACCGAACATACAACCGATATCAGGAGACCAGAAGGTTGACAACAGGGCACTTGGAACCGTGACAAGGATTTGGGCTCTAAAATGGCTCAGTGGGCCTGAACAGCCACACTGAAGAGAGAGACTGGCTTGGCACATATGGCAGGGAGGTCTGTAGAGCAAATGGAATGCTCTCTCACAACCAGAGTGGGCACCCCCTTGTCCTCTGACCCCCCAGGGCCTCTAACCCCTTCTGAGAGCTGCTCTACCCTTTTTTACAGGTGCTCTGGCACCAGGTGACAGGAAGAATTTCTGGCCCAGCTGGGAGTGAGAAGAGGGAGTGAGTCTCCTGAGGGCCATCCTCGAGTCCGCCAGGATCACCCGAACAGTAAGAAATGCTTCTCCATCCTTAAGCACATGTTTAAACCCTCCAGGCAGATGATCTTTTCTTCTGAAAGCCTCGAGAAGCAGCCCATCACATTAGCTGGCACTTAGCATATACGACCTAGGAACACACACCTCGTATCATTTTGCTTCACATCTTTCCCCCTTAGCTCCTTGAGGACAGGGCCAGGGTTGTGCCTTATCCCTACGTACCTCTCTTTCTTCTGTGCAGTCTGGGAACAATGAAGTGATGTTGATGCAGATGGACAGGCTGTTGCTTACATCCACAGTGATGATAACATTGTACAACCTTCTGGAGCAAGCATTATCACCTATGAACCGCCTACGGGCGTTTGTTAAAAAGCACAACCTGGACCTCGCACCAGAGAGTCTGATTTCTAAGCCGAGGTTAAGACCGAAGCTGCACCCCAAGTGTTTTTGATGAGCACAGAGGAAACTGAGTTCCAGGTGTCTGATGAACTCTGCGAAATGGTTCTTTAGAATGTATAAGGCATTTTGAATGGAGAATCTCATTTAATCTTCTTATCAGATAGGGGTTTTTTTAATCCCCTTAAGTAACTTCATGATCTCAAAGACATAAGTATAGGCAGGGATTTAGGAATCCGGTTATCCAGAACAACCCTTTTTTCTTTCCAGTAAGCCATGATAAGGGCTGGATCTGTTATGGTGAGATTGGGCCCCAACTCCAAAGGACGCTGCCCAGGACTTTGGAAGTTTCTCTGCTGTTCTAGAGCTGCCATGACCTTACAGTTCATCAGCCTTCATTTTGGGGGGCAGTCATCATTGCCCGATTCCTCACAAAAGCTGGTTTCCTTGGAGAGAGGGAAAGGGAGACAGTTAACCAGAAAGGTGAATGTTCCCAGGGCCAGCTCCCCAAGTTAGCAAGGCCAGAGATATTCCAGAGGACCACACGGGCAAGAACTGGCTCACAGTGCTTGTCCCAGTTCCTATGCCTTCTAGCCATGTGGGGAGCTCTGTGTCTCAAGCAGTGGGGAGCACACTGAAGCATGCTGTGGCTCCTAGAGGTAAACGCCAGAGAAAAAGACATATCTAGGGGGATCAAGGCTTCACCCTTGAGCAAAGGGATTTGGCAGTGTCCATTTCAGGGACAAGTTGACAATCTTTTCAACAGCCTTCAACGAGCCTGTGTGCACGGCCATGTCAAAGGGAGATCACTGAAGACAGTAGTTGTGGTGAGGGCTTAAAGAAGATGGAGAGAGAGAGAGAGAGAGAGAGAGAGAGAGAGAGAGAAAAG
>NC_064808.1:89475671-89520085 GCF_023721935.1 Panthera uncia | reverse complement strand
GAGAGAAAGAAAGAAAGAAAGAAAGAAAGAAAGAAAGAAAGAAAGAAAGAAAAAGAGAGAGAGGGAGGAAGGAAGGAAGGAAGGAAGGAAGGAAGGAAGGAAGGAAGGAAAGGAAAGGAAAGGAAAGGAAAGGAAAAGGGGACAGGGTTAGAGACTCCTGGTGAACCTGTGTGCAGAGGTGTTGTGGCCAAGTCCGGGGGACTTTCTCTGGGACTGGCAATCATGCTGAGGTTCTTGCTGAACTACTTGATAGAGTCCTATTTCTCTCCACTCCAAGGCTACAGATACTAGAGTCCAAACAGACCACAGCATGCCTGGGAGAATGGAGGTGCCCCAACCCTCCTCACCTCCTTACATGCTAGAATAAAGGGAAGAATGGAAATGGGTTGATGGACTGGTAACGATCGCTACCGATTGTGTCTTATAGAATGGAAAGTTTCCATGGATGACATAGAGGCAACCTCAAATATCCTGACCTCCCCTCACTCTCCTTACACACACACACACACACACACACACACACACACACACACACACTGACCACCAAACTATCTTGCTGAATGTCAGACAAGTCTGTTCCAGGGGCTAAATACAGTTGACACTGTTGCTTGGATTGGTGCAGTCGGCAAGGACAATTTTTGCAGCTAATGCTGGCAGTGTGGCAATCAGAGGAGCCGCCAGCTGTCTCACTTAAATTCTTAGCTCTCTCGTTCTCTTTTTTTAAAATCGTTTTGCTTACATAATCCACCCCCTTTTTATTTTCTAATTCTCTCCTTGCAAAGCTGGCACCAGAGGGGAAGGGCTGGGGCGGAGGGGTAGCAATTACACATCAGTTTGGGGAGCATTTACATTTTGCAATTACAATTTAAAAATAAGCCTCGTTAATGATCTCCACGTGTCACCGACAAACCCTAACTGACATACTCTCCTGGGCTTGCCTGCCTCCCCCTGAAGGCAGAGGTACCCAGGGAGACACAGAGGGAGGCCGGGGGCAGCATGTGAGGGGCCACAAGAGCAGTTAGTGTGCCCTTGAGGTTGGTGGAGGACAGGTGTGGAGCTGAGCACCTAGAAACCAGGAATTCGGGGCTCCAGCCGCTCTCCTCTTCCCTGTACCCATGCTTCATCCTCAGCCCCTCTCCTTCCAGGCTCTGGAACAGCAGGACTCTGTGTCCTCAGGAGGCAATGTCAGTCCTCAGAGCTGTGGGAAAGGGAGCCTCCACTGCTGATACTCTCCCAGGTGGAATTTTCACTGTGCTGTCGGGCAAATGTAAATCCTGGTCCCCAGGAGCCAGCCAGTGTGCCTGGGTATTCGTGGACTGAGTAGAGGGACTGATCACACACGCGGGGCTCAGGAAGAGAACAGGATTAGTTGTTTCGTGGTTCAGGAAGGACATTTCTCCTCTTATAATTGGTTGACATATATTTAATGAAGCCCTCTGATCCCTTGGGCAGGGACTTTGGGACCAGACGCACCCAGACTCAAATTCTAGCTCTGCTGTTTGTCGGCTGTAAGATTTGGGGCAAGTGAACTGAACTTTTCTGACCATCATTGTTTTTATGCAATTGGGATAATCGTATTTACCTTAGAAGCCTTCTTCGAGGATTAAATGAGATAACGTACTAGAAAGCACCTCACACAGTAGCTGGCGCGTGATAAATACTCCGTAAATGTCAGCTCCTTGCCAAGCCCCTCCTTAGGAGCCCCAACACGCTTCCTCCTGCCTCCATTAATGTTTTGCCTTTCCGGCTACCGTGGACACTAAGGAAGGGTGATCTGGTCTAATTTTGCCAGGTCTCCACCTCCAGATCAAGCCATCTGAACGTTGAGCAGCCCCTGAAGGAGATCCCCCAGCCCCTCACACATCTCCCTGTAGGATTCTCTGCAGAGCCTTGGTCTCAGGCCTCCATTCCAGCCCTTCCACTTTTCATGGGCTGGCTCCCCAATCTGGCTTTCAACAGCCCAAGTTCTCTTTTCTGGACACTACTTCAATGGAGTGACCTTTTATCAGGCCCCACCTATGTCCTTCATCTGTGAAAGGAGGGAGGTGGGCCAGGAGCTGTCTGAGGTACCTTTCAGTCTTGATATCTGTAAGCCTCAGATCCTCCTTCCCCGGCGGCTTCTTCCAGGCCAGTCTTGGGACTGACCACTTACAATCAAAAACTTCCATCTGTTACTTGAAACATACATAAAATAGCTCTTCCCTGTGGCAAAACCAGATATGCATCTTACAAAAACCCGAGACAAGCAAGACTTCCAAAAGCAAGCCCCTTGGCATGGGGCAGAGAACACAGAAGGGGACTATAGCTTACTGGTTTGGGTGCTTAGGCAAACAGACTTAAATATCATATTTTAAATACTTTTTTTAAACATTTATTTATTTTTGAGAGACAGAGAAAGACAAAGCATGAGTGGGGAAGGGGCAGAGAGAGAGGGAAACAGACTCTGAAGCAGGCTCCAGGCTCTGAGCTGGCAGCACAGAGCCCGACACAGGGCTCCAACCCACAAACCGCGAGATCATGAACTGAACCGAAGTCAGCACTTAACTGAGCCACCCAGGCGCCCCTTAAATACTTTTTTTTAAAAAAACTTTCTTTTTTAACCTATGTTACATAATGAACAGCTTTTCAGGTGAAAATAAATAGATTGTCTCCTTATTTTCAACTGCTGAATATAGTATTCTCTTAGATGGATATTTCATTATTTAACTTTAGGTATTGTTAAATTGAAGTAAAGTATGTATGTGAGGAAAAGGCAGGGTAAAAGGCACAAAATAGAATAAAAAGTGACCCTTCTTTCCCCTACCTCTACCCACAAAGCCCGACAATCCAAAGTCAACCACAACGAACAGTCTCTGATTCTAGTTATTTGGTGGCCAATGTTTACTATGTTATATAATATACTTACGTCCCTCTTTCTTCATTTCTGTATTTATCTATTAACTCCCTGCTATGAAAGCCAGGGAAGTTAGCACACATTCTCCCCTTCCAATTTGAATTAGTTTGATAATTTTTATTAAACCATGTTTGACATTATCTATTTTTAATATATAGTATTATATAGAATATGGTGTTGGGGCGCCTGGGTGGCTCAGTCGGTTAGGTGTCCGACTTCAGCTCAGGTCATGATCTCATGGTCTGTGAGTTCGAGCCCCGCGTTGGGCTCTGTGCTGACAGTTCAGAGCCTGGAGCCTGCTTCCGATTCGGTGTCTCCCTCTCTTTCTGCCCCTCCCCCACTCACACTCTGTCTCTCTCTCAAAAAAAAATGAATAAACATTAAAAATAGATATTAAAAAAATAACAAAAAGAATATAGTGTGTATACATTACATGTTCTACACTATATAGCACATAGTACTACATATAATTAACTCTATGTTTTATTTATGTAGTGTAATAGCGGTTTTACAGATTTAGAAGATTTATAGTCTATCACTGTAGTTCCCTCTGCGTTTCAACTATAGGTTGATTGTAAGATGGAAATATTATCCAACCACAGAACTGAATAGTGTGATTTGACCAGGGAAAAGGAAATGGAACCCTCTACATTACAACTTGGCTGCTGCAGTAGAATCTTCCAAGCCCCCAGGGGTAACCGCCCACCCTTCATTCCCATCCAGCTCTCTTCCCTCCCACTGGGTCACATCAGGTTGCCACCATCTTATGTATACGCTGCCCTCTTCCTCTGATTCCTCTGTTTTACTGGAATACCCTGCTAATTATTTCTGATATTGATGGGTGGGAAATAAACTCTGAGTTC
Organism: Panthera uncia; assembly: GCF_023721935.1. NCBI lineage: Eukaryota > Metazoa > Chordata > Mammalia > Carnivora > Felidae > Panthera > Panthera uncia. The sequence goes on along the minus strand of NC_064808.1, from coordinate 89,516,329 downwards.
CTTCATGTCCAAAACAGGCTTTATGTTGTCTTCAAACTTGATGCATAATTCGATTGAGCTCAGAATCCCATATCAAAACCTTCTTCTTTTAGGTCTTGAAGACATTGTTCTACCGTCTTCCTATTTCCAATCTTGCAATGAGAACTTATGGAAACATTCAATTTTCTCTTCTTTTGCAAGTTTGAGAATGTCACCACTGTGTGTTTGATTTTGTTTGCACCTTTCTTTTTTTCATTACCCCTACTCAGGCCTTGGGACCACTTTCAACCCGAAATAGTCACCTGCCTTGCTTCAGCTCAGGGATATGTTCATTTCATTATTCCTTTGTTTGTCCTGCTCACTTGTCTGTTTCCTCCTGGAACTTCCACTGCCCAGCACAGAGCCTGGTGCATAGTAGGCGCTCAGTAAATGATTATCGAATTTGTTCCTTGGGACCTGGGTTCTAGTTAGGTCCCTATATTCAACTCACTGCATGGACTTGGACAAGTTTTCTCATTTGAGCAGAGAAGTCAGACCTCATGACTGCTCAGGATGCTTCCACTCTGCCAGTCCTCTGACAGTCCACCCTGGAGCCCGGAGTCCCTGCTGCTCCTGGGATTGGGGAAAAAACTGAGGAGTGAGAAGGGAGGGGAAGGCAGAGGTTGGGCAGGAGGGCAGCCACAGCGGCCAGCCTCCCACTACCGACGTTTCCCCGAGCCTTTCATCTGCTCAGCATCCCCTGCCTGTCCCCCTTGGGGACCTCTCTCCTTGACCTTCCTGATCATTCTCAAATGGGCCTCTTTTCCTCTTCATCTCCCTGCTCCCTACACCTTCTCAGCTCCCCTCCACACACAGGTCCCATTAGCAAAATAATCTCTGACCATGGCAAGTGTCTCATTAAGTGAGATCTTTTTTTTTTCACTTTTATGAATTCCCGCACAAAGAGACTTCCCTCTACAATGCTGCACAGCAGATGCTTTGACCTGAGACAGCCAGGCCCTAAAAAGAGAAGAAAGATTAGAGCGGCCTGCCGATAGCTCGGATATGCCCCAGACTTAGGCTACCTTGTACCCTGGGGGAGGCATCTTGGGTGAGAATTCTCACTTGCCCCTCTTCCCCACCCCAGATACTGCTCTGGGAGCAGACACCTCACACGCAGCTCCCCTGACTGCCTAGACCGACCTGTTCTGGACAGAACCTCTAGATCTGGGAGCCAAGATGCTTTGCTCCTTTTCCCTGAGAGGGCCAGAAAATGGAAGATCCAGATTAACAAGAGCTCAGATCCCAGAAGATCATCCTCTGTTCTAAGTCAGAGAATCCTAATTGGTCCCCAGGGGCCAGAGTCTACTGGGCAAAATTGTCTTCTCTTCTTCCATCCCCTGGTCCTTGCCCTGCTATGACGAGTGGGGTCCCCTCTTACTGGAGAGAGAAGAGGGGGAAAGTAGAGGCCCAAATTTGAACTTCAAGTCCACAAAGATTCTGTACTAAAGTCAGGACTCTTTCTTTCCACTGGGGGACCACCATGATAGAATGTGAGTTGGCATTGCAAAAGGCAGAATTAAGGTTGGAGGTGAGTTATACTTTTCAGACAAGTTAATATGAAACACTTCTTGGTGCCTGAGTGCAGTAGAAAGGGCCAGCATATGAGTAAAGGTTTCCCTATTAGAAGCCAGAGAACTACAGACCCCTTTCCAAGGCTGGAGTTTAAAGGGAATGGGGCTCGACAGGGGACAGGCAGGAGCCAGTGGGAAGTGGAACACAGCTCTGGTCCTCTGCACTTCTGTTTAGCTGCTGCCTGCTTGGGAGGCTGTGGGGAATAACCCTGCTGCTGGCCTGCAAAGATGTCCTCATTGGCCACCCATTTAGATGGCTGCCTGGAGTCCCTCTGGGCTGAGAGAGGAGGGTGGGCAGGAAGGAGCTTCTGCAGGGGGATAAAGCTAGAACTTGGGGAGACAGGACAAGAGATGGGATGCCCCCTAAGGATGAGCTGCCCCAACTTGCAAAAACCAATACTGCTCCACTGGGCAGGCTTTCCAAAGATACAGCCAGGTGCCTCTTCACCTGTGAGTCGTGGGTACACGTCCCCCCCTCCCCCAGAGCAGGGGCTTCTTTGCAGCTGTGGGTGGTCCCTGGAAAACCATGGGTGGGCTGGGGAAAGAACTGCAAGGGGAGACGTGGAGAGCAGGCGGACAGTCACCGGCGCCCTCCCTTCCAGCCCACCCGGCCCCACCTGGGCTGCCCCACCTGGGCCGAGCAGGGCCCAAGGGTCCGGCTGACAGGAAAGAGACGCTGACGGAATCACAGTCAATGTGAGTCAGAGCCCCGGCCCTGGTGCCACAGAGTGTGGGGTCAGCCTACAGGCAGGCCCTGCTTTCGCTCTGCACGAGTCCGGAGAGCCGTGCCCCCAGACAGCTAAAGCACATGACCCAATTACCACTTACGCATCACCTTTTGGATGCAGTCTTCAACCTTGTACTTCTGTCGTTTCCTATTCATTCTTTAATTTTGTTCTTTCCCTTCATAATTGAACCCACAGTCCAGTGAGTCTACGACGGAGACTCAAGATTTGCCTCTTTCAGCACGCTTAATGTTCTCCATGTTTGTCTCAGTGGTATTATGTTTACGAGACCCCTACTTCTTATAGCTGGTATCAGCACTTCCAGTTTTCCACCTTCCACTCGTTTTTATGAAATAATGAGAGCAAAATGCAATAAAATATTTAAATAGATGTGCGCACACGCTGCCGTCCAAAGATGACAGGGCTGGCAGAAGCGAACTGCTGTCTAAGTGGAAGCACCTTCCAAAGGCGTGAAGTGCGTGTGCATTAATGGAGGCACAGACGCCCAGATTTGGCATTCGGAGGACGTTTAGGGGGACTGCTAGAATATAATTCGTGGAAATGCAGGGCATGTGAAGGTGAAAGGGCAGCCTGTAGTGGATGGCCCAACTCAAAGTCAGTAGCTTGTTTCTACACTCATCCTTGCCTTTTCTGTACTTCCCCAATTCCCTGGGGGCCTCTCTCCTCCTCTGGGTTTCCCGCCTCCACCCTGGGACTTCTAGGTTAAATGTTCAGAATCTGAAAGCAGACCGGGCGTCACACTGGGAAACTTCCTCAGCCGCACTAAGCCTCAGTTTCCACGTCCATGAATGAGGACAGCCATCATGCCTATGCCATAAGGTGGCTGGGAAAAAATAAACAAGGTTATGTGCATCAGAAGCTTAGCATAATGCCTGGGGCGTGGGGAAAGCTCAATGAACAGCAGCTGTTATTAATTGCATTTACCATCTCACCCCTATCAAAATTTGCTCCAGGGAAACACACTCATTCTCACTGAGGTGTAAGTGACTGCTGGAACTTGAAGAGCTATCTTTTCCAGATTTGTTTGTTTGTTTTACATTTTAACAGGAAGCCAAAGAAATTAAATTGTAACTGTGTATATATTCAAGCTCCATGAAGAGATAGAGCTTGTGAAATCTCTATCTCATAAGATTTTTTCCCCCCTAGAGAGGAAAGGCAAGGAAGAGCCATGATCTGGTCCACCAGGGAGCACAGGGTTCAATGGGCAAGACAGGCCATGTGGATGGGAAGCAGATTTTCCATAATATAGAAACACATGTAGTGATCATCCATGCTCTACTTCTCCTTCATGGAAAAGTAGAGTTTTGAGCAAAATTTTGATGAAGGAAAGGACGTGAGAGTGTGATACAGAGACCTTGATGGCAGCTGAGAAGCACAGCAAAAAGCATGGAGGAAAACTCTCATTAGGTGATAGAGAGCATGTCTGTTCGCTGGGGCTTGAGTCCGGTTGGCAAAGCCCAGGAATGCGCTCTCTACCCAGCATCACTTTTTGCACATGGCAGCCACTATCCTCCCTTCCCTGGGGCTCCCTTTCCTGACAGATGAGGAACACAGAGCCAGTGGACCTGTCCTTGTTGCCAACAGCAGTGAGGCCAAGTTGAGGGAGGCCCCTGGGCATCCTTTCCCCCTTCCTTGAGTGGACCTCGTTGCTCTGGACTCTACCTGGTCTCCCTCCCTTCCATGAGCTGGGGAAGGAAGTATCAGGGATGAGTGGCTTTTCTATGATAAGCTGAGCCAGAGAGCCACTTGCTCCAACAACCCTGACTCTTCACCATTTCTTTCTGGAGGCCATTAAAAAAAAAAAAAAAAAATGGAACCAGGTATCATCCAGCCAGAGGACATGGTATGGTTCTGAGGACCAAAAGGAGCCTGGCTGACCCCCTTAGGATCCTCTGGTTCCAGGAGAATCTGAGAGCATCACAAGGGACAGATGGGATGGGAGTCAGGGTCCCTTATCTCTATGGATGCCACCCTCCTCACAGTCCTGTTGCCCCACCCCCCTCCCAGCCCACTCTTGCTTTCCTTCCTCTTTCCAGCTCCCCAGGAGTGCTATCCTCCCTGTGTGCCTGCCTCAGAGAAGAGAAAGATTTATGAGAGGGAGGTAACTGCCTCGCTCCTCCAAGAATCAGAAGCTCTCCTCCCATCTGGGATCCCCAGCATCTGAGCTGCTCCTCTGTCTCTGTTGAGTTGTGAGCCTCAGGGGCCCAGCCTGTGTTGTTTTCTCAGCTCTGTTCCCGAGCAGCGGCTGCCGTCAGCTCTTGACAAATAATAATAAACCTGGGGATCAGGTTTGTCGAGGGGGATTTCGGTCCCTGGGTTCATTTTTAGATTTGTGTGTGTGTGTGTGTGTGTGTGTGTGTGTGTGTGCGCGCGCGCACGTGCAGACAAGAGAGCATGTGATGGTGTCTTGGGGGAGCAGCCCAGGGCTCCCAGGTGCCCTGGCAATCCACCCTCACTATACCTGTGGAAGAGCTGGAGGGCTCTCCTCTGCCCCTGACCATCAGGGCTGCCTGCCTGTGTAAAAGAAAAGAGAAATAATTGAATGAAAGGCCTGTGACTCTCTCCTTTCCCTGTCCCTCCCCACCTCACCCACTCAGGCTATTTGGATGGAGTGGCTGGAAATGTAAAACAGAGGGCAGAATCCCAGCTCTAGGTTTGAGAGTTGCCTGAGTGATGGGTGGGAACTTGGCCACAGGCCCAGGGAGAGAAGCTCATTGACAGAACCTTCACATGGACTCCACCCCATGTGGCAACAGCATGACCCCCCCCCCCCCCCCCCCCCCCCCCCCCGCCTCCATTCTTGAGGTGTAGCACCAAGGGAGATGTTTCCTGGAAGGGGAAAAATGTTCCAAGTCAGGCATCGCTGCTGGCAAAAGCTGGCCCCAGCCGTAGGTGAGTGTGAAATTTAGGACCCCAACATGGTGCCCCTGTGGGTTAGAACAGCACCCACTTTCAGCAGTTTGGAGGTGGCCATTGGAGGTCATTGCTGCCATCCCTGCCTCCAGGCAGGTGAAAGCGCAAACCACTTACCTGTGAGGCACATGCAAGGGCAGCGCTTACCCTTATAACCAGCATGCTTCTCCCCACCCCCCAACCTTTCTGTTTTTTTGTTTTATTTTGTTTAAAGGAACCAAAGGGGGAAAAATTGCCAAGTTGTGAAGTGCTTTAAGAGGAGATGAGAATCTTCATCAAAATGCTAAAAGCTGGAGGGGGAGAGTAATGTGAAAACTCTTGCCTGCTATTTATGGGATTGATTCTCAGATCAAGAAGAAGCAAGCAGTCGGATGAAAGGAATTATTGTTAAAGCTCCTCGGTAGGAAGATCTAATGGACAATTGCTGCTATCAGGGGGAATTAAATTGCTGTTTCAGTTTGTAAAATATATCAGCAGCTTTTTGAAGCCGGGAAAGGTGTGACAGCCCAGGCAGGGAGGAGAGGGGGTTCTGTCACTTTCTGGCCCTGGCGTGGGGAAGCAGGAGGCAGGCAGGAAAGAGGGCTGGAGCAGAGCATGAGCATGAGCTGCTATCCTAACTCTGACCCTGGTCCATGTGTTTGAAGACAAATTGAAAAACAGCTAAACTGGGGGAGTCGAGGGACAAAGCAGCAGCCCTGATGTGCCCAGAGTCTGGGCCCTGATGTGCTCAGAACCTCATGTGTCAGAGAGGCATGGCAGGAAGCAATAGGTCCAGATGGGGGCTCGTGTCTGGGAAAGCTGGTCAGGGGGTGATGTGGGTCTTTGATTGCCAGCAGCCCCACTCACACCCAGGGCGGAGTCGAATCCTCTGCCTTCCATGACCACTGAGCGTCCCATCACTAAACTGAGTGCACAGAGGGATCCAGTGTGGATTAAAAACAAAAACAAAACAAAACCTCTCCTCCTAGAATGGGGTCTCTAGGCTTGGGTCAGTGAGCGCACAAATGACCTGCTGACCCAGCCACACACACGGAAGACATACTGCTATTCAGGATAAAGACCAAACCACAAAATGGCTTCAGGAGCGGGGAGTGGAGAGGAGTGGAGGCCCTTGGAAGGAGGACCACAGCCGTCTGGAAGAGACTATACTCCTGGTATAGGGGAGCGGAAGGGTCCCTGCCTTCTCTGATTTCTCAGAAGGCTCTTACCCCTTCCAAAGACCATTTGCCCCCTGTGGCAGTTAAGGGCTGAAGGAGGAGAGAAAAGTGGGGAGAGAGAGACATTTTCACATCTCCCAGGGAGTCAGAAGCCAGCAGTCCTAGTTAAAGCTCACGCTGGCTTCCGCTCTGTCTCCACTCTGTTCCCTGGAGACCAGCATCATAATAATAGGGCATGACCTGGTACCACCACCCAAGTAGGCTTCCCAGAAAGGTAGCAAATGATAATTAGTTCAAAGAGCTCTGGTGGCTGAGGAGTCTGAGTTGCCTGCTGTCTTGCTGAAGTCACTAGAGAATTCTTTCCTATCGAGGGTCCCAGGAACCAAGCAGGAACCAGAGGGGCACCAGGGAAGTGGCCTTCCTGGCTAGGGCATTCTGCAATGACTTGGGCTCCATGCCAGGTGCAGTATCCTTGGGGACCTGGGTCATGGTGGAGCGGTGGCTCATTTTGGAGCTTCAGCCAGCCAACCTTCAGGACAGTAGTGAGCAGGGGTCTGATCCCGAGTGCAAAGCCTGCTTGGTTCCCCTCCTGCCTGTCTGGCCTTCAGTAACAGAGACACAACTACTTTCCAGTCTCCCACACCCCACTCTGGACCTGCTCTGCTCTTAGCACACTGGAGGACTTCCATTTTCCCCCAGCACCCACGGTCAGAAAGACGGGGGCAAAACAACGTCCACCAGGCCACGGCATTCCTGTCGCCTGAATCCTCCGGCCCCTGTGCTACCACCCAGTTCCTACAGCACCTGGTCCAGCATTTGGTGGGCTCCTGGGGGGCTGGCCCCTTCCCCTTCATTCCTCAAAGGCCCTTCACTTCTCCCTCGCTTGCAAACAGTGACCTTCTCAACCAGACCTTCTCAGATTTTACAGCTTCACAGCCCACAGGTACATCCTCCCTCCCACCTCTGTCTTCTCCACCATTCCTGCACTGGTCCCGCCCTGTCACTGCCCACCGCTGACTCCATAAACCGGGCACAGTGACCATCGTGCTTCAGATTTCCAGCCCTTCCAGGGTTTCGCAAAGAAATCTGGGGTGTGTGTGTGTGTGTGTGTGTGTGTGCGCGCGCGCCCCTGCATTTCTTTAGATAAATCCACAGAGTCACATGAAATCAGTGACAGGTTGACACCGTTATTTCAAGATTCATCGCTCTGAGTTGCCAGCACAGGAGACCTAGCCAACTCCTTCCCACCAACAACACTTTTTTTCCAAGCATAATTTATAGCAGTGGGGTGAATTTGTTTCCAAAAGATGAATATCACACTATCAGCAACAGCTGCCTCTCATTTTTATTTGTTTTTAAATTTGACTCAAAGTCCAATTCTCTATACACATCCGAAGCTGTAAATCCTAAGGCGACTGATTACATGATTTAGTAAACAGGTTATATTATATAATGCAATTAAAGTGGGGCTCCGAGGTGCCACCTACAGGCGGCTCCTGGGAAGGGAGCTGGGCCAGAGACCATCATTTTGGAGGCGGCTCTAGGCTGAAGGAAAATAAACGGGATTGCGCCAGGGTTGAGGCGGCTGCTCCTGAGGGAGAAGTTGCAGCCAGCCAGGTTACTAATGCAGCCTTTTGGTCCCTCCTGCTGAGTTCACTCTGTTATTTCAGCCTCCTGCAAATCTGTCTAGACGTCAGAACCCAGGCCTAGGCAGCCGCTCAGAGGGGCCGGCTTGGGGTGGTGGAGGAGAAGGGGGGGATTGGGAACCACCTGGGGGCTTCTGGGCAGGGGGTGTTGAGGAGAGCTCCTGGCTCTCTGGCCTCAGGGTTCTCCTCCCTCCCTCTCAAATGGGAAGTGAGGTAGAGAAGGCTCCAGCTTGGCTAGCCTTTGGAATGAAACTACAACCCAACTATTTCCATCCCCTCAACAAAGCTTGTGTTGAGGGCTAATGATGGGCAGAGATTTTCAGACTATTCTGGTGAAACCCCCCAGTTTGCAGTCCGAGAGGGGAAAGAGGCTTGTACTAGCCACAGATAAGTGGCAGAGCTAGATAAGGAATCCAGACCTGTTGACCCTAAGCACAGGCAGGGTCATGGGCAAATTGATGGGAATTTGCAAAAGAAGAAATTGAGGCCCAGGCAGGGGGCAGGACTTCCACCTTCCAGCCTCTATGTGTAGCAAGGCAAGGAAAATAATGAAAATACTGCTGGTGTGTGTCAGAGGACAGAGGAGAAGAGCTTCCAGGGGCCCCTCAGCACTGTGTCTTAGAAAGGAAGGGAGGGAAGAAGGGAAGGAAGGGAGGGAGGGTGGGGGAGGGAGGGAGGGAAAACCCAGGGTCCATGCTCCCTCCCATCACCCCTCTGCCCTAAACTACAACACTCTTCAGATGAATCAGATTCTGGGGCCTCAAGGATTCTAGCTTCTCCAAAGAACTTTTGTAAGACTGGGCCGCGAATAACTGGGGAGAGGAGCGGGGACTTTCTTCCCTGGACACTAAGAGAGAAACTGGACCAGAAGGGGGTGGGAGCAGAGATGGATGATATAAACAGGACTATCAGAGTCCAGAGGGTAGAAATACATCCACACCTTGTCCTGTGCCAAGCATCCACCCAGTCTCCCGTCTGGGGCAATGAGGTGCGACAGTGAGGAGCCGGAGGGAAGCTGGTCCTGTCCCCCCTCCTACCGGATACACTGTAGTCTCAGCTAGGGTCAGAGGGCAAGCACAAATGCTGTTGGGCCAGCTGGCCAGAGAGTTCCCAATTAGACTTTGTTTCTCATCCTTGAGGCCCTGAGCCCCCAACCCCGGCACCCTAGCCCAATTACTGCTGGGCAGCATTAACCCCTTGGTGCCCCAGGCCGTTAATGGAATGTTAATTGGTCTAATGGGTTTCATGTCAACAAGTCCTAATGAGCTCCTTCCTAACGAGCTTGCTATTTTTTTTCTAAGCCTGTTTGTCAACACACTGGAGTTTGGACTACAGACCCAGGGCCTCACCTTGCAGGGCAGGGGGGAAGCAAGAGTTGAGGAGACAGAGGGAGTGGATGCTCTAGGGCTGCCCATTCCTACTTCCTAAAGGAGTATCTTTTTGTGCCCCCTCAGCCACCCACAACCCATGCAACATGGCCTTCCTCAGCTCCTGAGCTCTGTAAAATGGCAGTGTTAGCTCCTTTTGATAATATCAGTGACACAAACTATTGCTTCTTGGATATCATTGTGGGGTTGGATGTTGCATCAGGGTTCTCCCCCCCCCCCCCATTGGCTGTCATATAATAAAGGTTTTCAGCACTAAGAACAATCTTTTGACACAAGCCTCTCTTCGATGGCATATTTCTCTGTGGTAAATCAGTGCTCGGTGTCCTCCATTTTGCAATCTTGGCTGTGCTCCCTCGAGTGCCCTGGTGTCTGGTAACAGAGTGCTGAGGCCTCTGGACAGGGTGGAGCAGCCTCTACGGCCCACTGACAAATGCTAGAACCCTTTCCAAATCCCCAAAGAAAGTTCAAAAAGGGCCGGGCACCCAGCTATTGCTTAAGGAGCAGCCCGCACCCAGCTGTGGAGTCTCACTGGGTCCAGTTTCAGAACAAGAGAAGTCGGATTCCCATGTTCCTTTCCAGGGTGGTTCCAAATGGCCCCTCAGCCCCCCAAACCAGCGGGGTTTCCCAAGGACCAATGCGGGGAGGGGGGGGGGGGGGAGTGCATATGCGTGTGGAGTGGTGAGAAGAAAAGAGCAAGCTTCCCGAGATGGGCGTGGGGTCTCCCCCAGTGTCTTGTTACCAGAGGCTTCTGTGCCTGAGTGAGCACAGAACCAACGAAACTTAAGCCCCTGATGAAAAGGCCTCCTGTTCTCTGGCAGGAGAAGCCCCCAGAGGGCAATGCGTTAGTGGCCTAGTGGCCTGTGGTGACCCCAGAGAGGGGGAGGGGAGGGGCAAAGGCCATCTGGGTCCTCAGAAAATTGTTCTTGTGTCCTCTGGTGAGGCAGGTCTGGCCCCTGCTCACAGCCTGACAGACTCCAGACTGAAAAATCTCCCCTCAACCTTGGCAGCCGTGGTTGTTTCTGGGTGCAGACCGCTTTTCACCATCTCTCCTTGCAAATATTTCTAGGGACAGCAACTCTAAAGTGCCCCCACCTCCCATTCATTGGACAGTGAACAAAAGAATGCAGATTAAAGACTCTATTTAGCCCCAATCCTCCTCATGGAGCGTCCTCTGCTTTGCCTTTAACTGACTTTCTCATCCGTGGAATTAGGTTACCCCAAGACCCAAACCTGAGGTTAAAGGGAACTAGTTGCCCCTAAGAGGGGAGAAAACCGCCTAGAGGGAGCTCCCACCCCAGACTCTGCCCCCAGGCTCCCTCTTCTGGGGGCTGCTGGCACTACAGCCCCACAGTGGTTCGCTTTTCCGGGGGCCAAGGATTGGCACTCTTTGGAAGAGGTCCTCGAGGCAGGTCCTGAGGCCCCAACCAAAGTTTCCTCATCTGCCAGAGTTCCAGGAAAGGCTGAGCCTAACACACCCCTGAAATATCCCTATTTCCTTTTGTCCCTCTACGTCCAAAAGAGAGATTCCACACCCATTTCAATATCTCAAAAGTCTTAATTCTGGACGTTTCTTCTGACATCACAAGGAGTCTCTATCCTCTTTTTTCCTCGGGAACCCTTTTCACTCTGCTCTTGCCTTCCTTGGATGTTTATTGCCACCCAAAGACCCAGCCATGAAAACAGGCATCGGTTCTCCCAGTCCTGAAGTGATGGGCTCCTGAGGGCTCATTTCTGAGACTCTGTGAAAATAAAGAATGATCTGGGTGCCGTGTGTGTGTGTGTGTGTGTGTGTGTGTGTGTGTGTGCGTGAGAGAGAGAGAGAGAGAGAGAGAGAGAGAGAGAGAGAGAGAGAGATGGGGAGACCCTGAGTGTTTTTATTGCACAGATATCCCAGTGGCCCGTCATCTGAAGTAAGGCCAGGGTAGGTGAGGTGTGGGTAGCAGTGAGGCCACATGGAATCCCCTGCAGTCACAGAAAAAGTCCTCTCTTCCTACACTGTCTCCTCTGGAACCTCCATTTCATTTTCCTCTTGCCCGCTGGACCATCACCTCCCCGACTGATAACACTCCTCGGAGAGATCTTGCCTCCTGTCATTTATTCAACCACACCTCCTGGCTCAGTCCTTTGCATGTAGTTGACACTTGATAAATAGTCCTTGAATGAGCACCTAAATTTCCAGTGCATTGCGCACTTAAGGTCAAAGCATGCCTGGTGCTTCAGAGACTCAGTTCAGGCCAGGCTTTCTATTTTCTCCTCTTCCTGAAAAATAACCAAAACAATACCCACACATTTTCTCTCTCTCTCTCTCTCTCCCTCTCTCTCTCTCTTTCTCTCTCTCTCTCTCACACACACACACACACACCCCACAGGGTCCTGGAGACCAGCCCCCTTCCCTTAGGCAACTCCAAAACACCCTCAAGTTCCCACAGAATTCAGGTATGTGAAGATTTCAGAAGACCTCTAGGACAGGTGTGGGAGGGCATCCGTGGGAAGAGGGTGGGGCCCCTGAGGGCCCTCAAGGAGAGGGGAGGAAGGGTCTGAGTCTGTGTCACAAATGTTTCTAGCTCATTATCACCCTCCAGCCCGGGAGAAAGACAGGTCCCTTGCCCCACAGAGGTTCTTAGGAGTTTCCAGGCCCCACGGTGGACAGGCCTGCATCAGGCAAGTAGCCGCTGCTTTCCAGCGCTAAATATTTCAGGGCATCTGCTGGAGCTAAACAGCTTTCCGGGCATTCTGTTTCCTTGGGTGGTATTTCCAGGCTGTCTCCACTTACAGCACTACATTCTAGTTCAAGAAGTAACCTTGAGGTCCAGCAGGGGCAGCTCACTTACTGGTGATGGGAAGGGGGTAGTACAGTGGAGGACACAGGGAACAGGAAACCTGGAGATTTTGGTCCAATCCCTGCTTCACTGCACACACACACACACACACACACACACCCACCCATTATTCCTCTTGGCCTCTGTCTCCTCCTCTATAAGGAGGGCGTGGACTTGGCTCTGACTGCTCTTCTGGCCCCCGATGCCTGGGACGCTATACTGAACCAAGGCTAAGGAGTCTTACTTAATAGAATGTTGCAGAGACACCCATATGTCCATAGTCACAAGCACACACCTAGAAAATTTCGGCAAGTGACGGGGCGCTCACCCGGGATCTCAGATGTTCCCCTGCCTCTTTCCCTTCCCCGCAGAGCTCCAACGGGTTACCCCCTGCTGCTGGCTCCACCCTCCAGTCAGAGGAGCCGACCTGCGCCCCACCTCTCTCTTCGGCCGCTAGGGGGCGTGGCGAGCACACCTGGGAGGGGTTAGTCCGTGCTCGCAGACCCTGGGGCGGGGAGGTGGGGTGGAAGTGGAAGGGCGTGAGGCCTCCTGCCCCTTAGAGCGCAGGTGGCTGCTCCAGAAGCCTGGGGAAGGCCGTGCCCTGTGGGATACCCGAATGGCCGCCAGTGCCCTGTGCTGCCACCGGCCAAGCCCAACCCCTTCCCCCACCTCCGCCAGGACCCAGCTGATGCTGAACAAAGCATGGTTGCTGTTGCACAGGTTGTTTCACGTGCGATTTGAATATCGTTTCTTTCAAGTCAAAATAGCACAGCAAGCCCCTCCCCACCCAGGCCTCTCCCCCTAGTTCTCATTTGTTCCCCTAAAGGGCCTCCAGCCTTTGCTGTATATCCCGTCAGTCCAGGTGGCCCAGCCTGAGGAAATGTCGAGCTGGCCGGTCCCCAGGGCTCCCTGCGCTCAGCGTATTAACGGTGCGGCCCCCTTTCTCCTGCCACAGATCCTCGATGTGAATCAATCCCATGATGCAACATGCCTCCCCAGCCCCCGCTCTGACGATGATGGCCACGCAGAATGTCCCTCCCCCACCCTACCAGGACAGCCCGCAGGTGAGTGTCGACTGACCAGATGACGGGGAAGGGGGTGCGGTGGCCTTCCCCCCGGGCGGGAAAGAGCTAGGCTTCCCTCAGCTGTATCCTGGCCACTCTGGGTTCTTTCCCCCGCCCCACTCTGGAGAGCCGGCAAACACACACCCCTGGAGGTCATGTCATTGCATCTGACAAAACCAGGTTCAGATCCGACTTGAGTAGCTCTGTCACCAGCATCTGGGACCCTTGCCTGGGGCACCCAGTCATGGTCTTGCCCCCACCCCCCACCCTGCTCCCCACTCAGAGCAGATATCAGACAAATGCACGGAACCCCTCCCTCAGATCCAGATGTCGGTGAATCGCCTCTGCGTTTGAGTATCTGGGGAAACTTCTTAGAGGTTCCTTTGCACCAGATCCCCCCTTAACTGGTCACTGGAGCCCTTATCACTGGAGCCCTTCTCTGCCTGCCCATTCCAGGAATCGCCCTTCTGTTCAAGATTCTGTCTGCTTCTTTCTAGAAAAAGGCCAGGACTGTATCTCTACACTCTCCAGCCATTTCCTCCTGGTTCCCAGTTTCCATCCCCCAGCTCAGACACAGCAGCCCCCAAGTTCTTCTGAGACTCCATCCTGGTTGCACCTCTTGAGAAGGCGGCGTCTTTGTGCTGTCTTCCTGTTGTCTCCTCTCCTCCTTCTAGAGGACTGGCCCAGCTTTTGTGACTTGGGCTCCCCCAGTCCTTTAGACTGACACTTCAGATCCGTGCTTCCCCTGTGCGCACCTTTCTCCACACATGGTTTTCTGGAGACTCTGAGTTAGTTACGTGCTGGGCTGTCACAGACGCCTCCACTCTCTGACCCTTACCTTCACTTTCTCCTATTTTCTCTACCTTGGTCCCTCAAGTCAGTATTAGTTCATTTGGTGTTTATTGAGTATCTGTAATATGAAATGTGGCCAGCTAGAACATTCATTCATTCATTCATTCATTCAACAAACAGGCAGTGAGAGCCTACTGTGTGCCAGGCAGTCCTTCTCATGCTTGACCCAGCAGCTGGTCTTTGCTCTGTCTGATGTCCCTTGCTCCTTAGCATTTCACACATGGCCGTTTTGAGGGGCCACGTGGAAGATCTGTGCAGTGTGAAAAGGATATTAAGGTGCAGATGCAGGGGGGCAGGCTTTTGCTCACATTAGGTCCTATGACCCTGACACCCCCCAGCCTAGCGTGAGCATATAATGGCTGCTCAATCCATCCCTGTCGCCCCCTCTTGCCCCAGGAAATCACCACATTACAGAATATCCAGCGTGTGGACCACCACCGACTCCTCTCCCCCTTGAAAATCCAAAAGCACTCGTCGTTCCCAGACCTTTGAGCACACGTCCTTTTGTCCCCATCCCTGTTCTAACATGTCAACGCCATGCTCCTTCCTGGGCTCTCCCCAACCTAGCCTCATATGCAGCAAACCCTCTGCCCATGTCATTAGCTTTCCACGAATGACCGTAGGCTCAGACTTGGCATTTACATGGTCCTCTATTTGAAAACTTCCAGGTGTGTGACACTATGTCCAGCCTTCCCCTCCATAGTCAGAATGAAGTACAGGAGGCCTGGGCTGTAGGGACCCAGGCACCTAGGGGTCATAATGGGGGACGGGCCTCATTCTCCCTCAGTGGACACAGACCGCATCCTCTCGTCTGCTCAGGCAGTGTTGGGGATCCCTGGGGCACTGATAAAGGGGCAGGAACTTTGGCTCTGTTTCTTTTGTCGTTGGATACTGCTCTCCTAGCTCCACAGTAGAAATGGGGAGTGGACACGGGGTCACTTCCTGTATTTAGCCAGCGGTGGGTGCAGAGGACTGCGTACACAAGGCTCAGGGACAGACGACGCAGGGCCAAGAGCTCAGGGAGCATTGAACTAGCATAGCTTGTGGCTGCTGCCTCCCTCCCGCCCACCCCACGCCTGCAGGGGCAGCTGGGAGAAGTTTGGGTTTGGTGCGGATTAGCCAGAGAGCAGCAGCAGGACCCATGTTGTCTAAGCATGCTGATCCAGGTGTAGTTAAGAACAGGAGCCTGATTTAACTCTCAGCGCACAGTCGAGAACTAATACATCCCAGCTGCTGGGGGAGGTGATAGATGTGGGGCTGCAGCTCCTAGGCACTCGGCCCCCCAGAAGCCACCATTGAGCAGCCTTTTGAGGGAGGAACAGAGGCTCCAGCTCCCCATCTAGAGCCTCAGAGTAGAAGCCCTGTGTGCGGACTGTCCCAAGGCTCTCCTCTCTGAGGAGCCACCAGAACTTCGCCATTGAATATATAGTTATAGCAAAGGAATGCGTTGCCCTGAGGAAGCCACACATCTATTTGTAATCCCAAGCAAGGTCCAGGAAAGAAGTGTCTGACAGGAAGTGTCAGTGTCCATGGTAAAGTGACCAAGCCGAAGTCTGGGGTCCTTATGGCCTTAGCTACTCCACTGGGGAGTGGGAGTAGTCAGGGCAGAGATGGAATGGATGGGATGGAGGAGGTGAATGAGACCCCCAGGACAAAGACCTCTGACTCACGGGGAAAGGCACTTCTCTCCAGAGAGAGCTAGACTTTCATGTCAGTTGGCTTTGGGAGGCGGGGGGGGGGGGGGTCCGTTCTCCACACTTTCTGGGGGCTTCTGGAAGTGACTCCCACATAGGAGTGTCTTCAGTGTGAGTCTTCTGCTGGGGAACTTGCTCTGATCCTCCTACTGTCTTCCCTTTGTGCTGTCAAGAGGCTGAGCCCAGCTCCTCAGGGGACGCCCCGCTCCACTGCCATCCTAAAGCTCATTATCCTAGAGAACCAACTGTTCTTTGACACTCAATGTCCTCAGGAAAGACAGGCCTAATAGGAACATGGGTCAGGCACACAGGGGAGTCACTTCCAAAATTGGGCTCTCTGGAAAGGGACTCCCTACTTCCTCCTATTCCTTTAGGTCTCATCCCATTACTTCTGGACCTGGTATGACTTGTTTCCTCAAGGCCTGGACAGATGAGCACATCTCTCTATCACCTCCTTGGAAACCCAGTTTCTTCTACAGGCAAAAATGGACAGTCTCTGATACGAAGTCCCCAAAATGAAAAAGGAAGCGAGAAGCAGAGCCCTTCCTCTGAGACCCACGCAATCGTTTTAATAATGTTCCCGTTGTGCTAAGGGCTAGCAATACTGAGCATAATCTATTCAAATGCACAGGAGAATCTCACTTTGGAAAATTAGGAATCTGCATTAAAAAATTCCCAAGCCCCGGACCTTCTTTATAATAAATTAGAATTTTTTTTTTCAAGGCAAGTTCTTAACTTGGCAATTTCATTTTTGAAGTTTGGGGAATAAAGTTATTAAAAATGAGGGAGGTTTTTTTTTTCTTCCCATTTCAGGAGAGAATCGTTAATGGTTATGGCCCCATGCTATCTGGGCACAAGCCAAGTGGTATGATGGCCAAGCAGCTTCTGGCCCCATAGTTCCGTCTCAGTCCATCCTGGGGAAACTGTGATTACTTGTAAGGATGTCACTCTGTGTTTATTGTGCACTAAATGCAGACCATAAGTTAGAAAGATGCAAAACCAACAACCCACTGAAACCCTTCCTGTGGCCTGCTTCCTCCTTCTGGTGGCTTCTGCTTAACTTCTGTTAGAGCCGCAGCGCCCTCTATTGTCTAGCTACAGTACTTCGATTCCAGCATCAAGTCACTGAGTCCTTGATCCTCACTTTATGCCCTGAGAGGTAGGGGCAAGTCACTGGGGACTGTGGATTTCTACAATGATTGTTTAATGAAAACATTGTCTCCAGGGAGACGTGGCTATGAGCTAGGTGTGTGGTCCCCCTGTTCGGTACATGCTGTTAATTCCTACATCACTCTTTTTCCCTCTTCTGCATCTCTGCAACAGCCAGCCTGGCCATCTGTCACCTGGACTTTCCCAACCCCCTCCTCCCGCTGCCCCAACCCACTGCCACCCCACACCCCAATCTCAATGGAACTCTAAAAGTTGTGTTCTCTACTTTTCTCCCCTCCCAGCAAGTCTCCCCCACCCCCTCCCAACCCCCGAATCTTCAAGGTAACACAGTCACCTTCTCATTCCTTCTGGGCATATACCCTTCATTCACGTATTCTGTCTTCACCTCTGAACATCATTCAAGTTCTTCTACTTCCTGTAACACTCCACACGCAATGTCCACGCCAAGTAAAATTCTCCCTTCTGCAGTTCCATCGGCAAATTCAGGAAACCATTCGGATTTAACCGTGAAAGGAGTAGCTTCCCCTCCCTCACCTTACCCACACACACCAACCCCTGCTATCAGCAACCTCTCCCCACTCTTCCTCAAACACAGACACATACCTACCGTTCCACAAATATCTTTGCCCTTGGCTTATAGGCAAGACAAATATTTTATCTGGTCTATTTGTGTATGTATTCAATGTTTAGTATTCCTCTGTCTGCATGTCCCCGGCGTGTCGGGCTACATGAGCATTTGACCAGAAAGCAGACATCCCGGCAGGTCCCGGTCTGTCCCACTAGGTGCAGCCCCCTGTGGATGTGGGCACTCAGTTACCACTTTAGGAACAAACTGGTACGTAGGTAGCATGACTTGATGATGGGTGATATTAAAAATGTTTTGGCCATTCACCCAGGATTAGTGACCAGAGGGAGGCAAGGCAGGCCAAGTCAGAACTCTTCGATCAGGACCAGTATGGGAAGCTCATTTCAGAAGGAAGTCAAGCATGTGCTTGGGACCCTTTGGCATAAGCTGCGTTCCTCCATCCCCTTCCATCCTCCTGCCGTCCCCGGAGTGAGGAGACTGGTGCTCAGGCCCCAGAAGACTGTGCATGGAGATCTGGGGTCAGAAAGATGCTGTCTCACCTTTCCTTCAAGAGGAAGGCTAAGGCCAGGCCAGGCAAGACCCACCTCTCTTCTCCCCCGCCCCCCCCCTCCACCAGGTACCTTCTTTCCCTCCCTCTCAGAGCACCGTTCCTACTGTTCCTACTCTGGGCAGAGCTAGGGGAGCTGACATCCTGGGGAAGCTGGATGGGCTTTGATCAGTCATTAGGATCCCCATGCTGGTTTCATTAGCTGGAGGCAGAGGGGGTGGCTGGGGCCCCTTGCTGTGAATGGCCCCCATCCAGGCCATGCAGCTGTGACGGGCAGCGCGAGTTTAGATGTTTTCACACTTTCCATTCCTCTCATCTCTTTAAGGGCTGGAGCCCCCTGCCTTGCAGGGCCCTCTGCTCAGCTGCCTGTGAAACACATTCACTTTGCAGCAATAGAGTTAATTCAGCAGCTTTGAAAGTCCCCCTAAGCCTTTTCTGTGGTTGTGATTGACGGCTCCCTCTGCCCCTGGGGGCAACACCCCAGGGACCATATGGGTGACCTGCCTTCCCTTGCTTTGACTCATCAAAATGGACTCTTCTCTTTCTTTTTTATTTTTTACTGGGTCTTTCTTCTCTTTGTGCACAGTGACCTCTCTCCCTGGCCTGCTTGGGCCACCCATGTTTTTAAACCGGACATGTCCCCAAACTCCAACTCACTCAAGACCTTCATTCCTCATTGTGGAAAAGGCAAAGCAGCCTACAGGTCTGACCAGGCGGGCCTTTGTGTCCCCGACTTAGGAGATGGTAAGCTTGCAATAGGACTTCTAAGCTCGTGAAGAAATGCTCCACTGGTCTTGTATAGGTTTTTTATTTGATGAACTTATACCTCAATTCTGACATTTACCAAAAGCACAGAGATTTGATTGTCTATCCTCTCACCTCCAAGCAGTAGATGTGTGCCCCAGACAGCTACAAAAATAGTTAATGGCCCAAGTACACAAAGCTTAAAATAAATCAGGGAACAGGTGATCAAAGTCCGCAGCGGACCTGAGGAGCACTTGAACTTACTTTGCCTCCCTTTCCTGTGTGATTTTCTAGGAGCTGGGGTGTCTACATTGCCTAGAGAGAGGGGGATAGGTGAGCAAGGCCCCAGGGGTGCTTACTGTCCCTGGAGTTTGTGGTCTGGAGAAGTGGGATGACTCCACATGGCAGAAATTCAGGAATCCTAGGCCTTGGCCCAGCTGCACTGCTGGTGAATTACACACATTTAGGCCAGTCATTTCAGTAAGATTTATTTCATCCACACATCCATTCAATAAATACTGAGAGCTTCCTGTGATCTTGCAGAACTTGTGCTAAATACTGGAGATACGAAATGAATAGTTCCTGCCCTAATGGAGCTTATAGTCCATTTCGGCCCTTGGTTTCGGCATCGGTAAAATGGGAATAACTGTGTCCTCCCTGCCTCACAGGATTGTTGAAAGTGTGGGCATGAAAAGCAGAGTACTCTTTCCCAGCCTCTTTTCCTCCATGACCCTGACATTGATTTTTCACTCATTCTCTTCTGTACATCTTCAGTAGCCAAGATTGCATTGAACTTTAATTCCTTTTTATTAGGAATATGATAGCAATATCAAATATTTGTTTCTAGCTGTAAACACACCCCCTTGCACACAAATGCACACACACACACACACACACACACACACAGAGGCACATACCTAGCACACAGAGGCACACACACACTGGGATTCTGATATACCCACTAACTATACTGGAAATCACTGGTTTGGGACTGTCATATAGGTGAGGGTTCTCCAGAGATGGATGGGAAGGGTGGGGAGCAGACAGTTGCCAGGAAAGTGCCCAAGTGCCCTTTCAGATTTAAGTTCACAGCCTTCCTCCTATTAGCCACATGTCAGTAACACCCCAGAAGTGCAGACAGGGCCAGTGAACATTTTACAAGACTCGTTTTATAAACCACTGCCTACAAACCCTTTTAAAACTAATGAATTAACTAAGACCCCTCATTTTACACCACGGAGGCAATTTTTCTGTGGTTTGTTCTATTCAGTCGGCCCTGGGATCAGAATGTAGGTGACCTAGGCCTGCTGTTCCAGGAGCCCCTTCAAGTTAAATTGGTCTGGCCTGGGTCTGCTTTCAGATCGTCCCCCCCTCTTCTCCCCCTCTCCCCCAGTTCTGACTGGGTCAGGGGACGTTTAGAGGAGCCCTTGCCAACCCTGAACCTTTTAACACCTCCCTCGCACTCATTCTCTCGCTCAGTCTGTCATTCAGTCGTTTAACAAACACACTGGGAGCCTACTGGGAGCCAGTCATGGTAATGGGAGCTAGGAAACCAGTCCACTCAGGAAGACAGACCATTAAGGGCCCCCAAGTGTTACAGGCGTTAAGGTTCAAAGCATACACAGATGAGCCGAGTGTCCAGGCTACCTAGGTCCGGGGGCTGTGGAGTATTGGAAAGGCTTCTGGGGAGACTTAATGCTCCAGCTGAGTCCTGAAAGAGGGGTAGGTTTACATATAGTTGGGAGGGAGGGAGGGAGGCCAGGGAAACGTGGACATTTCCTGCTGAGGCAGCTGGGAGAGCAAAGGCATGAGGATGTAAATCATCAGGCATGTTCAGGCAACCCTACATGGTAGGGTCTGATCAGGGTACAGCGTAAGGGAAGGGGGCTGTACTGGAGACAAGACCAGGGTCAGCGAGCATGCCCGGGCCTGGAGTACCCTGTGGGCTGTGCCCTTCCCACAAAAACATCATTTTTTGGCCTTGCCCCCTGCTGCTTCCCACCTATTGGGGCCAAATCCGATGTTTACCAAATAGCTTCAAGCCCTGACCTCCTCCCAGGTCCTTGGACTCTCTCCTGGTTGTGAGGGAACCAGATCCTGCCCTGCCAGCTTGCCCGGGCACCGCAGAGAGTGCCAGCTCCCGGGCAAGCCCAGCCCAGCCCAGCCCTGCTGGCGCCCCAGCGGCCCCTAGTGGGCCAGGTGCGTGCAGCCCCCTGGCTCACCACAGCACAGTGCTTCTGTGGCCTGGTGGGGCAGATACTGGGAATGGGCAGCTCCCACCTTGCCCGGGTCAGGTGGAAGGCTCAGAAGAGGGGCTTTCCTCTTTGGAGGGGTGTTCCTGCTGAGTCACGCTGAGAAGGTGCAGGCCTAGGTTGTACAGGGTTGGAACAAAGGACGCTGTGAGAGATTCCTGGGTGTCGGAGACACAAAGAGCACGTGGGGGGAAAGGGCGTATGTAGGGTGACATGGGAAGCGTGGGTGCTGAGGTGTCCGGGGCAGGGTATGGGCAGGGAGTGGAGTTTGGATTCAGAGAGAAGACTAGCAAAACGGAATCATAAACATGCTTGGAAACCAAGGTTTACCGAGTGTCCACCGTGTGCATTTCACCCTCACGTATGGCTTCCCTGTAGCCCTGGGAAATGAGATTATTAGCTCCATTTGTCCCTGATGGAGAAACTGAGGCTCAGAGAAACTGAGTCAGTCACCCAAGGTGACATAGCTGATGAAGAGTGATGTCTCCTTCCACAACACCATGGCCCCCTCTCCCTGCGCCTGAACCCAAGCCTGCCCCACCCCCCCGGGTGCTTACAAGAGAGCAGGTTCCTTCTACAGGGTCAGGACCCCCTCCCCCTCCAGGTAGCCCGTGGTACAGAAGCAACAGAGGCCAACTCTGAGGGTGGGCTGCAGATTGTGGGTTATATTAATGATAACTACCATACGCTATTAAGTGCCAGCTGCTTTGCACACATTATCTCATTTAATTCTAACAACACTGCACCTTAGGTATTATTACTCTCATTTTATAGATGAGGGCCCTGGAACAGAAAGGTTGAATAACTCGCCCAAGTCACACAGGCAGAGAGTCAAGTCCAAAGTAAATGCTCATGCCAGTACATCACGCTATGTCCCATGATCTCCAGCCCTGGGTGGGATGCCTGCTGCTCCCAAACAATATGCAGGCACGAACTGTGACTTCTCTTTTGTGGCCTGAGGCATTCAGTGTCAAGAAAGCAAACCTGCAGCTAAAAAGGTATAATTTGATGAGAAGCCTATCTACTCCACACCAGTCATGCCTGTATTCAATAGATATTTTGGATACTCTCGCTGTCAAACACTGAGGCTACAATTGTAAACCGAGAAGACATAGCCCATGCCCTGCAGGGTCCTACTGTCTAGTTGATGACAGAGGCAAATAAGCACAGGCGGCTAAATCGTGTGCTCGGGGCCTTGGGAACACAGGGCAGATGGGCCTGACTGTCGCCAGGGCTCAGCTAGCGTCCACTGAAGGAGGCAGCAAACCTCATGACAGTGGTGACTGGTGGGAGGTAGGAAGCGTCACCACCGGTTCACAGATGAGGAAACTGAGGCCCTGAAAGGTAAAGTTACATGTGCAAGGTTGGCCAGTGGTGGGTGGCAGAGGTGGGATTCAGTGCTACTTGATGCCAGTGTCTCCTGTGGGGTGCTGCTGGAAGGACTCCGGTGTCGTCCCTCATCCTGAGTCCCCCTCCCCACCTCCCAGGTGCAAAAGAGAGAAGCCCTGAATGGAAGCTGGCAGCTGGCAGTGATGGAAGGCTTGTAGCCCATGGGATCAGGCTTCCCCATCTCTAGGTCACTGTGACCTAGGTCGCAGGTCCTTCCTCTGCAGCCTCCCAGGAACGTGAACTCAATAGCACTAAGCCACCTTCAACTCATGAACCACCCATACCTTCCTGCTTGGGCTCCACACAGAAGGACTGTTTCTGGGATGACCCATGACTAGTGTTTGGGGAATGACTTGTGTATGGGAGGCCTCTTGGGTGTTGTGGAGAAGCTGGACCGCAACGGGGACAAGTAGCTGCATGGGAGACCCACCAGCATGGCTAAGAGGTGACACTTCAGCCCATTTTTGGCTCCCTTCCTTTCTGTCCCCTTTGTCACTTGATAGGGAAGCAGGGGAGTCTGCCCATTCTCCTCTTCAAAGAAAAAAAGCTCTTAGTTCTTGCCCTAACAGTTCGTGTAAACTGTGATTTCTAGCAATTTCTTCACCTCTGTGGGCTTCAATTTTCTCATGGAAAATGAGAATGACACTAACTTATTGCACAGGATGACGGATGGACATGAAAGCCTATAGAGGTATTTTATTAGCTCATTAGAACATAAGTGCCACTCTCCTCCTACAGTTGGGAAAGGGTGGTGCTTAGCAGAAATGAAAGCATGGATGGGCGTTCCAGTGTCCGTGAGGGCAACGGGAGCAGGTAGGGGAGAGGAGCTTCTCAAGTCGTCAGCACCTCTCAAATCACACCATGGAGCATCTCCTACTCATTTTCATGGTCAGACTATATGGTCAGAGAAGCTGACAGGTTTGCCTGCACATTTTGCCTTCCCATATACGCAGTTTGCAAATGTCAGCTCATCCCAGTCCATTTTCGGATGGGGGCGGGGCTCGTGAACTTTCATCTCAAGGTGTTTCAGACCAAGAATCTGGGCCCTTCCGCTCCAAGCTTAAGGCAGGGCCAGTTCTGGCTGAATGATGGAGAGAGGCCCAGTGGTTATAGCTTTTATGGAAGGAAAGAGCATGGAGTGGTGGCCTCAGGGTCTTTGCCCCAAGAAAAGGACTCTAAGGTGAACCCTAGAACCCTGTGTGGGCTCTCACAGCCCCCCATCTCTTGCTGCCCCCCTTTCCTGGCCATTAGTCATTGCCCTGTTCTCTTGATTACTCCTCACAGCCTGTGTGGTATTATCCCTTTTTTTAAAAACATTTTTCTAAAGCTTATTTCTTTATTTTGAGAGAGACAGAGACAGTGCAAGTGAGGGAGGGGCAGAGAGAGGGAGAGAGAGAATTCCAAGCAGGCTCCACACTGTGAGTGCAGAGTGGGCTTGAACTCACGAAACTGTGAGATCATGATGTGAGCTGAAACCAAGAGTCAGGCCCTTGACTGAGGGAGCCACCCCGGTGTCCCTCCCTTGCTTTTTACATATAGGAAAACCAAGAGTCAAAGAGGTCAGGAAACTTGCCCCCCAACATGTAGCTAATCATTGACAGAGGAGCTTCAAACCCAGGCTCTCAGATTCCCTGCTCCTTCTACTCACTGAGACCTTTCTGATCTTCGAGAAAACTCTCAACATATTGTTCAACTTTGCCTCTCCTTCTCTGTGCTCAGTTCTCCTTGTCGAAAAGGGACTGTCCTTGTGTCTGGGCAATGCCATACCCACACCCTGTTTGCCACCAAGGCAGAAGTTCCAGAGTTCTCTGAAGCCTCCTTGTAGAAAGGTTCAGAGTCTGGAGTGGCCGGTCCTGGAACCAGCTGTAAACATGCCAAGTGGCCACGTAGAGTGTGTATAACTAGTTTTTTTACACGCCAGACAGAGGAGAACCGGACAAAGTTACTTGGAGAGAATGCCTGACACTAGGTGGTCTAGTAAATAGCTGACAGCCAGTTCGGGGAGGGGCCCTGATTTGTAGCATTTGCCGATTTCCATGGTATAAATGCTCAACCAGGCCACTTTTGAGCCACCGATGTGATATCAACCAGCTTTCAAAAGTCCAGAAGATTTAACAGTTGGCTTTCACCAGCCAGAACCAGGGAGTTCCAGTATGTTATGTCACTTAATGACCCTGCCCTACCCCTGGTCCCTCCAGCCTCTCCCCTGCTCCTGCTCTGGGCGTGCTGCCCAGGAACCTCCCAGAACCTCCACGGTGGCACCCCCTCCTCCAGGCCCTGAGGCAGCTGCTGGGGGGCTGCTCCTTTGGAGCTCCAGTTCTTGGGAAATGGAAGTCTCTGGATAGAAAAGGGGATCTATTTGGAGGTAAACACTCATTCTCCAAACCTGGAGAAATGCAGTTTGCTGACTTGGCCCCCAGGAGCTAAATAAATCTGAATTATTGTCCCGCTCAGAGCAGATCTGCTCTCTTCTGCCCCCACCCCACAACCCTCCCTGAGCCCCAGGAACTGCCTCTCAACTGGGGCCTCCTGGGATGCCAGCGAGTGACCGCCTTTGATTTATTCTCATTCTCTGCTTCCCTCCGTAACCCAGCAGTCTTGCCTAGAAAGGGGAGGTGAGAAGAAAAGGAGTATCTCCCCTCATCCCTCTCTCTCTTAGCTCATCTTCACGGAGGTCCCCTGTGGATTCCTTCAAGGACACAAGGAAATGCACCCTTAGTGGGCAAGGCAGAGCCATACCAGCCTTCCCTACACTTCACCCCTAAACAAGCTCTGTGGACATAGCTGTGCCTTGCTTTAGAAAAGAAGCTCATTTTGGAAATCGTGTGTTTAATGACAACAACCACCCCGCCATCTTGGGAGCCCTTCAGAGTTTCCCAAGCACTCCCACATTCTGTACACCATCTCGTCTGAGCCTCTCGTCAGCCCCACGCAGCCGGTGGTGATTGGTAGAGTTCCCCGATGTGTCTGAGCCTGTCAGGGTGGGGACTTCAGAGGCCACCCAGCTGGAGCCTCTAGTCCCCTCCACAGGGCACCAGCTGATCAGTCTCCACCTGGCCGCTGGCTGCCGCAGTGGAAACTCACGCCTCCTGGATGCAGCCCATTCCGGCCTCAAAATGCTCAGGGGCTTGGAAACGTATTACTTGGGTTGAGCCCAAATCTGTCTCTGTGTGATACAGGTTGAATGCATTGCTTTGTCGTTTGACCCTTTGGGGGCACGCAAAGCAAAGCTGATGTAATCGAATCCCTTGTTCCGATATTCAAAGGGTGCTCTCGTGTCTCATCTCCCCTGTCCCTCAAATCTTCCTTACATATCCCAGATTCAAATATTCCTCCCACGACACAGTGCAGAATGCCTCCACCAGCCTGATCTATCCTCTGAGTGCATTCTCCTCCACTGGTTTCAGCAGAGACGAATGAGACTAGAGGCTTTATGTGAGTCATGCTTCTGTTAATGCATCCTCAGATAGCGTCAGGTTAGGTTGCTTGTCTTGTTTTTTTTGACAGACACATTACACTTTGGATGTATGAGCCTTCTGTCAACTCAAACACTGCTGTTAAACCGTGTCTCTCCTGTTCTGCACTTATATTATTGATTTTTTTTTTTGGCTCAAGTGTTAAAAGTGTTACATTCCAACTTAGTAGATGCAAATTAATCTCATTAGACTTAGCCTGTGGCCAAAATCTGTAAAGATCTTTTGGATCTCAGTCTCATGTCACCTATAAATTTGCTGAGCATTTCTTCAGACACCCTCTAAATCACCGATAAAAATATTGAAGAAGAGGGCTAAGGAGAAAGCAGGTGGCACTATCCTAGAAGGCTTCCTCAAGTGGACATCTATCCTTTAAATGTCATCCTCTGGGTATAGCTTACTAATCCACACAGTTGTCCACCGGCCACAGCTCTCAGTGTCTTCCTCAAGGGTGTCATGGTGTCATGGGAGGTGCCTTGCTGAGGTCATTGACATGTCTGTATGTTTTCCTTACCTGCCAGCATAGTCATTATGTTAAATCCAGAAACTGAGTTCCATGAGAACAGGCACTCATCCTCGGGACCTCAGTGCCTACCTAGCACGGTGCCCAGTACGTTGCCAACAACTCAGGAAATATTTGAAGAAATGACTGCTTACATTAGTGGATGAAAGAAACTGGCCCAGATCAAAGTGAAGATTAGCAGTGTTTAGTTTTTCTGATTCCACCTTCTTTCTCTATTTTGAAAACTGGAACATTTGTTTCTACTTTCGTCCTTATAGCACCTCTTTAATACTTATGGATCCTAGGGGCGCCTGGGTGGCTCAGTCAGTTAAGCATCTGACTTTGGCTCAGGTCATGATCCTGCGGTTCGTGGGTTCAAGCCCACGTCTGAGCTGTCAGCACAGAGCCTGGAGCCTGCTTCGGATTCTGTGTCTCCCTCTCTCTCTCTGCCCCTCCCTGATTCATGCTCTGTTTGTCTCTCTCTCAAAAATAAATAAACATTAAAAAAAAAAAAAACTCCTAATAATGCTATGTGAACTTAAAAAAAAATACTTATGGATCCTAAAATGACATCAAATGGCTTACTGATGAGAAAATAAGAGTTCAGGAAAAACAACAGATTTGCCCAAGGCCAAAGGCTAATAATGGGAGACAGCAGGATTCAAGCCATTGTCTGCTGGCTTTAAAGGTATCAGGATGCTATGTCTAGCCTCTGATGCTGAGTTTGGGTGAGTCCCCCCAGTTCAGCTGACAATGAGAAGGGTGTTTCTTCCTAACAAAAAATGATGGGGAGCCAGTACAATAAAGCAGATATGTCTCTTTTAAGACATGAAAGATCTCATTCACCACCTGTCATTCATTAATTCATTGATTCAACAAATATTTATTGAGTATCTACCAGTGCCAGGCTATGCTGGGCCCTAGAAGTACAACTGCTAATCAAGCCCTCTTTGAGCTTAAGTTAGTTGGGAGCGGAAGAGAAAATCACTAAGCAAGTAGATATATAGTAACTGATCATAGAAAGGCCTATGGAATGAAGCAGAGTATGGGCATAAGAAGGGACAGAGGGGCTCTATTTCACTCTGAAGACGTGACATCCAAGCAGAGATCTTAAGAAAATGAGACAGCAAAAGCAAATGTCTTGGGGATAGCAACAGCATTAGCAACGATGTGCCTGTGTTGACGGGAGAACTATACTTTTTCTTCCAAAAAGCAGGGACCTAGATCATATGATGAGTATTCCAGCTATAAAACATCTGATTCTTTTAAGATGTAGTCATTCATTCATTCATTCATTCATTCATTCATTTTCTCAACAAAGGCTAAGCACATACTCTGTGTCAATTGGATGCTATGGATGAAGGTGTAAACAAGGCTTCAGTGGGGAAGTCAGACAAGTGTATCAGGCCCAACAACACTGGTGCTAGGGACAGGCTGGCAGAAAAGAATAGTTGAGGCATGTCACCGTTCATGACATTTTAGGGATCCATTAGACTAGAGAGAATATATTATAAAAGCATTAAACTCTGTAAGGGTGGTTATCAAAAAAATGTAAGCCATCTCATAGTTTCTTAAAATTTTATATAGAAAGCCCAACATATAAGATTAAAAGGAGTCGCTCTGATTGGCACAAAATTTGGGGCCTGGGGATACCTTCAAAAACATTACATAGGACGAAAATCACGGCCCTAAATATTTGTTACGGCTGAGAACAAAAATCTGTCCAGTGTCCACTAAAACCTGCTTATCTCCAAACACCCAGGTAGACCAAATTTGGGGACCCATTCAATGATCAATCAAAGCCATTAAAACAGTTACTCCTGTCTTGGGTTAAACGGAGTAAACTTCCACCCAAATGAGAACTGATTCAGCTATTTTTTTTTTCCTGCTCTTCAAAGTCATGAAATCAACTTACTACTGCCCAGTCCAGCCCAAATGACTCATAAGCACAATTTAAAGGGTTCATCATTTTGGCTTTTTCTGCTTCTTGGCAGAGGTCACCACCCTAATTTACATTAAGAAGAATCAGTCGTCTCTTCTAAAGAGTGCGGGTGCACCACCTGGTTTTGTAGGCTCCTAAATTATTCTCTAAAATGTTCTCACCTAGGGAATGCTTCCTTCTCACTGTGGCACGCAAACAAATGGATGCTGGTTGCACACCCACCGTTCCCTTGCCCGCCTTCTCTTTTTCACACACACGCCACAGGCCGGGGCGGGCCTCCCAATTCCAGCTGGGGAACCGGCTGTCCTGGCCATACTAACCTGTCCCCTCCCCTTTTCTCTCTCTGCAGATGACAGCAACTGCTCAGGCACCCTCTAAGACCCAGGCTGTCCACATCTCCGCACCCTCAGCTGCTGCCAGCACGCCTGTGCCCAGTGCCCCCATTGACCCCCAGGCCCAGCTGGAGGCTGACAAGCGAGCTGTGTACAGGTAGGAGACACTTCAGCTGTGTTGAAAGCCCCCGCCCCAGTCAGCCTCCGGCCCAGCTCAGCCCTGGGAGAGGAGAATGCAGGCCAGTGGGTGGGTGCATAAAGACAATGCCCAACAGCTGCTCTCCTCACCGGCTTCTCTCTCAAATCCATCTGGACATCCCTCAGCTGGCCCATGTGGATTGACGCTAGCTTCCTGGGATTGTCTGGTGAGGGCCAAGAGGGCCCGGGCAGCATCTTCCTGGAGGATCCTTTTGTCATCCCAGCTGGGGATTGAGCCCCTCTTGAGCATCAGAAACCCTCCACTCAGCAAACTGCCACCTTGAGAGGCTCTCCTCGCGTGTCCGCCATTGTGTCTTCACTCCAGCAAGCCCAGGGGACATCTGCTGGTCCCGTCTAGGACTTGGCATTACACAAACTTTAATATGCCTGAAAATCACTGGGAGAGCTTATTAAAACCCGTATTTCTGGGCTCCGTGCTCAGAAATGCTGAATCAGTAGGTCAAGCTATAGGAAGAGGAATATGACTTTTTAAAAAGCACTCCAGGTAGATCTAATGCAGCAGGTCCTTTTTTGATCCATGATTGTCTTTGTTTTGTAGCAAGAGGCGTGGTGTGTGGCTGCGTATGTTCTGGCACCCTCCTTCCAGAGGGGGAGTGTGCTGAGAGCCGGCAGCTGAGAGCAGGGCCAGGCCCTGAATGTTGCGGAGGCTGGGAGGGGCCCAGGGCCTGTCTGGTTTGTCCATGTGGTTGAGAAGATGCAGTCCTCTGAGAGCCGCCCTGGCAGGGATGTTAGTCATCGTCTTTCTGTGGGGCGCCCACACGGCTAGAAAAGACGCCCGAGTCAGCACTCAATATGGAGGTGACACCCTAGCACACGCTCACTTGTGTGAGCACATACATTCACGTGTATCAGCAAACGCGTCTTACCTGTGTCTGGACACACACTGCAGCAGGTGCCAGTATCGTCACATGGGGAACGATCCAGCCAAGATGAACGGGAAGAAGATTGATTCCTTCCTCACTCCTCCCCACGGTGACAATGCTTTTATGGTAATGGTGGTAATTATTGCTGTTATTATCATTATCACTGGCATTATTTTTAGTTACTCAGATGAGCCGAGTGCCTCTAATGCCAACACGGAGTCCAGAGCAGTGAGCCCTGATCCATAGGTCCCGCCACGAGGGTCTTTCCCAGCCCTGCTGGAAGAATAAATCACCATGCCTGTGCCCCGCTCTGCCCAGTGCACTGGCCAGGCCCTGCTGCCTGCCGGGAAAGAACTCTGCTTTGGACCCCAAAGAACTCCCACATCTGGTCACGGTACCTGTCAGAGAGACTGGACACTCCTGTCCTCCTGTCTCTCCTTCCTTCACACTCTTGTATTGAACCCTTACTATTAATATGTGGAGGCGCTGAGCTGGACTCCCAGCGAAAGAGGGTAAACTATCAAAGCAAACGTACCTCTGTTCCCCATCTCTCCAGGAACAGATAGATAGGCGAGAAACCAACACAGTGTGGTCAGAGCTTTAACAGAGAAGGCTTTACCGAGGAGACAATATTTGAGCTTGATCTTAAAGGCTGGTGAGAGAGTCCACCAGGAGAAATGGGCTGGAGTAGAGCCTTCCAGACAGAGCAGAGCCTCTGTGCTCCCAGAATGGCCAGTGGCCAGAGCATCTGGGTGTGGGGAGATGAGGCTTCACAACCACCTGGAAATTAAACTGCGAGGTGGGCTTGTGCTTTTGTGGTGAACATGAGAAGGGAGAGTACCATGGCGTCTGAAAACCACCTGATGGTCTGATGGCTTGGGGGTTAGAGCCATCATACTCCATGTAGATCATTGCTACCCATAGTATGGCCCAGGGGCTAACAGCACTGTATCCCCTGGGAGTTCTTGAGAGACGCAGACTCTTGGCCCCACTCACACCACGTGATCTGTGTGCATCATCCTGGGCACCTTCACAGACAGGGGACCTGTGGTGAGCACAGATCATAGTCTAGAAAGACCCCTGGTTCGTGATACAACAGAAAGTTTCTGGACACCCAGGCTTGAGTCCCAGCTCCTTTTGTGTACTAATCTCTGTGAGCTTGAGTTTCATGACAGAAGCTAACCAGTAGGTTCAGTAAGATTGTTGAGACAGCTCATGTAAGCACCTGGTGCTGTGGCCCTTCCCAAGATCCCAGGCTCATTTCCCACCCAGGCCAACCTGCAGGAGATGTGGGTCACCTCTCCCGTGGGAGCTGTTCATCATGATGTCACTTGAAACATAAAGGCCCAGACGGTCCTCCAACCAACGCTTCTTCCTGCTCACCTTCACACCTGAGCTTTACCTTCTCCCACCGGGCTGAGCCCCCAGCAGCCCTCAGCCTTTGCCCAAATTGTCCCTGCAGCTGTCTGACCGTGAAGAAGGAATCCCAGGTTGGTTGCCACCAATTGCCCAGACAAACATGGCCACCCGGCATCTCAGGACAACCAAGAGAGCTGACACCAGCACCTTCGCCCGGCTTTTCTCCGCAGTCCCTCCTGCCCAG
Source organism: Panthera uncia (assembly GCF_023721935.1). Classification (NCBI taxonomy): domain Eukaryota; kingdom Metazoa; phylum Chordata; class Mammalia; order Carnivora; family Felidae; genus Panthera; species Panthera uncia. Next base: position 89,484,836 of record NC_064808.1, on the reverse strand, counting down.
GGGCCTGGGGTTTTCTCCCACAACCACACCTCTCCCATTAATACCAGCTGTTCTCTCTACAGCCATTGCAGGATGACCGGGGAGGGAGCTCAGCCTCCTGAAGGGTCGGGTAATTTTAATTAGATTTGCCTGCCTTGGGGCAGCCTGGCTGCTCCAAAGCACATCAGGGAGTCAGCATTTTATGTCAATAAATGTAACAAGACTTTTCAATTCAGATTAGTGCCCAGCGCCGACTTCTGGGAGATCCCACTGTGGCCCCTCCCAGAACCACAGATGAAGGAAGGGTGGAGGGAGCCCCTTTCTGACCAGGCCCCTGCAGGGTGGCAGGGGGACAGTGTGACAAAAAGGAAGGGTGTGCCTGTGAGCCCTTGGAGCGTCCAATGCCCCTGAGGTTCTATTTGTGTATAAAGACGTGTTAATGAAATGTATTGGTTCCTTCTGATGTGGAAAGTGTGTGTGTGTGTGTGTGTGTGTGTGTGCACGTGCGTGTAGTGGGGGTGAGGGGAGGCAGTCTGTCTTTAATTGGATCATACCAGAGCATCATCTGGGCTAATCAGCAAGGCAACCGAGAGCTCCCGCTCAGATTAATGATTGCAGTCTAATCCGAGCAGATCCCATGATTGGATGCACATCGTGGGTAATTGTGTTTGTGGCCCAAGAGCAGTGCTGAGAGGGGGTCTGAGGAGGGGAGGCCCTGTGCAGTGAGGACCACCGCAGGTTTGGACCTAGTTCAGTTCTCCCCTTCCCTAGTCCCCCACCTCAGCCCTGGGACTTATCCCCAAGACGTTCAAACTTAGCTTGGACTGCCCCACTCCACCCCTCCATGCGGATGGACAGTGTTAGGTGCCGTCCAGAACCTGGTGGTTAGATGGCCAGGCGTGCAGAGATAGGGCCAGGAGGGTGGGGTTAATCCAGCTTTCACTCTCCCTCCTCCCCTCCAGTCTCCTTCGTTCCCCTTTGAAGTGAGTGGGTTCCCATGGAAACCATGATGTCCTGGGGAGCAAGCAGAGTGGCAGACAGCTAGTCCTGGCCAGGTGCGAGGTGGGGAGGAGGTCGGCCTTGCTGAGAAAGCTCTGCTAAGGCTAAGGCGTTGGTTCTCTCCCACAAGGCTGAAAAGCTCTCCAAGAACTGGGGAATGGGCCCGCCCAGCGCAGAAGTTACCTGCTATTGATAGGAATGCAGGCTTGAGCAGTGAGAAAGTGGCAGGGGCAGGGTGCTTTGCTTCTGCACTTAAAATGCTGGAGAATCGAGATGCTGTGCAGGTGGAGAGGGTGGCTGACGGCTACCCACCCTCCCCCCCCACACACTCCGTATTTCTCCTCTGTGGCATGGCTCACCATTAAGTTGATTTCATCAACGGTATTTGTTTCCCCCACTAGATGGTTACCTCCATGAGGGCAGGGTCTATGTCTGTTTTACTCATCGACCTATCCCTGGCGCCCCATACCATACCTTAGAGTCAGCAGCTTGGACAGAGTGTGTACTAGAGCTTGTTGAATGGATTGATTAACTCAGGCGAGGCAGCACCTCATAAATACACCACAGTTCTAGGCTGGTGTGCTGGCTATCAGGGGCGAGGCGATAACAGAGCCCTGGTTCGTAGCATTTGCTGAATTCCACTGTGTAAATGCTCCCACCAGGGCCCACTTCAAACTACCAACACGATACCACTGACCAGAGTTGCAAAGGGGGGCTCCCATCTGGCTCTTGCCTGCCTCAAGTACAACCCCCATACAGGTAGGCAAGTTACAGGCCCACAGTCTCTGATTTTAAACAGGTCGATACATCTTATAACCAATTCTTTGGAATGGTTTTATTTTTATTCATACCTTTAGCCACGAGCCCACACTTCTCTGTTGTCCTCATGGGCCTGTGCGGTCCACTCCTGGGTTCTAAATTTGAAATGTTCTCTCTTAATGAATTAACTACTTCACACAGTGCCCAGCACGAAGTAGGTGTTTGCAATTGTGATTTTTCACCGTTAACCCTGAGGCAGTGAATTTTCTCCTTCCTAGTTTCTACCCAGCACTGTCGTCTCTTCCCATCTGCTTGAGCAAAGCCCTGCCTTCACCCCCACACTCCCATCTTCTCCAAGTGGATTCCAGGCCCTTCCTGGTTTACCCGTTAACAAAAACTCCTTCCTGGGAGCTTCAGAAACCCTGCATCAAACCAGGCTTCACCTCCTCTGCAGTGTCCCAGCTTCGAGAATCTTGACCTTGCCCTGTGGTGCTTCGGGTCTTCAGGATAGCTCCATCCCCCTCCTCAACCACAGACTCAGAACTTCTAACCCGTGTGTGACTACCCCCGAGCAGCGAGCAGCTCATGCTGGACTCCATCTCTGGTTCAGTAAGAGCAATACACATTTCTAAAGCCCTGTCTGTGCTCCACTTCTTCCAGCCTCATCCAGACCGGGTCCCTCTAGAATGCACACTCACTTGGGGAAGGATCGGAACAGGGCAGTGGCAGCGTTCGGATCGCTCTATTGGAAGAGACCATCCTTGTAAAGGTCACTGAGGCTCCGGGCTTGGTCGTGGCAGCCCTGGAGTTAGAGGTGTAAATGCAGGAGAATGGCCATGCTGGGCCGTGCCACGAGCCCTAGAAATAGAGTTGGTGATCGCTAGCTTTGTCACCTTGGGTGAGTTAATCTCTCCGAGCCTCTGTTTTCTCAACTGTAAAAAAGAAAATAGTAATAGCTAGACTAAAATTAGAGAATACGGGATAATACCTGACACACAGATCAGTGTTTGCTGCGTGGGGTGGGGATGGGGTGAGATTGTTTGAAGCAAGAGGGGCCAGCATGTGTCCCCATGGCGTGTTCAGGATGGGAAGCCGTCAGGTGCATTCAGCGGGGTGGAATTCGGGGTTAGGAAATGGGCCTTTACATTTAGATCACCTGCGTTTACATTCTGGCACCGCCCTAGGCACTAAGCCTTTCTGGGCCTCGATTTCCTCATCTGGAAAACGGTATTATCTCTTCATCGGGGTTGTTGTGAGGAATCCATGAGAGAATGCACATTACGTATTTAGTAAAGAATCCCGCATTTGGTGAGCGCTCTGTAGATGTTAGCGGCTGTCAGATGTTTGGGGAAACGCAAGCAGGCTAGAAGATGCTAGAAATGCTGAGAGGCGAAGCAACCAGAGGCAGGACTGGAAAGGACCCCCCAGTCAAGAGGTGTCTATCTTGCAATTCAGTTAAATGTGTAGTGAGCTCTGCTATGTGTCAAGCGTCGTGTTAAGTTCCAAGAGGGGTTTTGAATAAAGAAGAACCAGCCCAGGGAGTAGGAGAAAGATAGACATAGAGAGCAGCTCTAATAGAAACTTGGCACATAGTATGGACTCAAAAAGTATTTGTGGAATTGACTGCGAGCCTTCTGACCACAGTGCAGTGTGGGAGAGTTGCACTGTTTTTCCCCAGGGAGGTGAAACCCAGGGGGAATGATAGCTGAGCTGGTAAATGGGGTGGGAGGGACCCCCGAGGGTTGGGGGCTGGACAGAGGGGCTGGGTCCTCTTGTGACTGTCCTCCTTAGCAGCTGCCTGGCCAGGAAGGACCCTGGGAACTGGCACGTCCTGATGAAGTGTTTTTGAGGGAAGGCTTCCACCTTGTGACCAAAGGGTGTCCTGGCTCCAGTGAGTTGACCCTGGGGCTTAACCCTATGCCTTCCCTGGCACTGTGCTTGGTCATTTCTGGAATGTGCTGGGCGAGGTGGCCTGAGAAAGATGTGGGAGAAGTTCAGCCATTCCAAGCAGAAAAGTCAGGACCAGATGCTTCAGGCTAGGGCTTCTAGACTAGATGCCGGGAGCAGATGTTCCTGGCTGCATTCTGGGCTGGGCTCTCTGGGCTGGGGGCTCCAGCCGACTCCCTGCTCTTGGAAGCAGTTGGATTCACTGGCATCAGAGATAACATTTCAGTTGTTGACTATAGTCAGGGGAGCGATCCTGTTGGAGCCATAATCTGAAAGTAAAACCATGCTCAGTTCTCCCCGGGCACCAGGCAAAGCCTGTTCTCGGCCCCTCCTGCCGGCATCTGGAGGGCCCCCAGCCCACGCACGGCCTCTGCACATGGTGCTGGCAGGCACGGGGGCTGCAGCTGTCGGGTCCAGGGAGCAGGTGTGCCGTGTTGAGAGGCAGTGTGGGTCCTGCTGCTTCCATAGCTCACCGGCCTGGCCCAGGCACAGCCGAGAAGTCCAGGTACCCCACCAAGATAAGGCACGCTGATAAGATATGAAGAGCCTGGAACCCACCGACTTTTATCCTCACAAGGTTGTGTTAGGATTAAAGGAGATAACCAATGCTAACAGCCGACAGTGCTTGCCACGTAGAAGGCTCACGGTGAACGGTGGCTGCATTTGTGAGTAGTTACTGTGATACGTACTAGACTGGATCTGTCCCTCATTTAAGGGGGAAGATAGCCAGCAATTGGGCCTCCTGCTGCTGTGAACCAGGCAGAGTGGAATAGGAGGAAGGCCGGCAGGCTGGGGCTTTGAGGGCTCACGTGGTCAGGGGCTTCTCACCAGGGCTGGACTGAGCCGGTTTTGCCCTTCTTTTAAATTTTTAAAAAACGTCGGGGCGCCTGGGTGGCTCTGTTGGTTGAGCGTCCGACTTCGGCTCGGGTCACAAGCTCATGGTTTGTGAGTTCGAGCCCCGCGTCGGGCTCTGTGCGGTCAGCTCGGAGCCTGGAGCCTGCTAAGGATTCTGTGTCTCCCTCTCTCTGCCCCTCCCCCACTTGTGCTCTGTCTCTCTCTGTCTCTCAAAAATAAATAAATGTAAAAAAATTTTTTTTTAATTTTTTAATGTTTATTTATTTATTTTGAGAGAGAACATGAGTGAGCAGGGGCGAGAAGCAGAGGGAGAGGGAGAAAGAGAACCCCAAGCAGACTCTGCACTGAGCATGGAGCTCGATCCCAAGAACCATGAGATTGTGACCCGAGCCAAAGTCAAGAGCAGGATGCTCAAGTGACTGAGCCACCCAGGCGCCCCTTGCCTTTCTTTTAACCATGACGCCACTCTCAGATTTTCTCAAGCTCTAGTCCATTTCGTGGTCAGGTGGAGAGAACATAAGACTAAGCCTTCAGTCTCAATTCTTACTCTATCATTGGGCAAATCATTTAACCTCTTTAGATAAGCTTGTCCTACCTCACACGGTAGGCATCAGATGAGAAACTGAAAGAGCTGTAGAAATGTGGAAGCCCTCTCCAAGCACACAGGTGTATTATTATCATGAGAGAAGATTCTTTTGGAAACTCCTTCGATAAGATGGAGATTCTCTTGTGCTGCAGTGATCTTGATGCTCGAAGGGTAAACATGGCAGGTCAGTTCTGTGACCCCAAGGACACATATGACTCAAGGACAGAAGAGAAAAAGAGAGAAAGCGGGGAGGAGGAAGTGATTCCGATAATGGTTCAAAAATAACAGATAGGAGGGGGGGAGCGCAAAATTTGGAGTTTGGATTCCCAGATTTAAATCTCAACTCAGCCACTTACTAGCTTAATATCATTACTTCACCACAGTTTGCTAAGTGGTGCAATGGGAATAAGAATATTGAGCATTTGAATGCAATAAGCACATGGAAACACTTTGTAACTTACAGAGGGCCACAAAGCGTGTGTGGGTGTGTGTTTAGTCATCGCCAGTGACCAAGGCGGAATGGACAGAGCGCCTTCCCCACAACACCCCTTCCCCTAGACTTTGTATGCTTGCTGGAGATCAATCTCTGGTGACTTGGACAGAAGCTCTGACTGCTTCTCACTAGCTAACCTTGGGCAAGACACTTCCCTTTTCTGTGCCTGAGTCACCTCTCCGTAAAACGAAAGGGTTGAACATGGGATCCCCACAGATCTCAACTTTTAGGTGGTTTGTATTCCTGCCCTTGCAGACTAGCCTTTACAATCACTTTGTTGAGATTTCACATTTGTTATTATTATTATTTTTATTTTTAATGTGCCAGAAGGCAGGGGTGTGGGAGCTGGTGTCAACGAAGGGATGGGGACGTAGCCGACTGAGGCCTGACCTGGGCCCCACCCTTGCCAAGAATGGACCTATCCGCCCACCTGGGGGAGGAGAGCCGGTTGGAGCCCAGGAGCCCTAGCAGATGCGATTCCAATTTAGCAACAAGAAGAAGTCCTCTCCAAGGCAACCCAGGCGAACACACCACCCACTAGGCAGGACTAAAAATACACCCGCATGGTTTCAACGTCACACCTGAAGTAAAAATATATCCAACCAGGAGCTGCTGGCTCGTTCTCCCCCACCCCACTCTGCTCTCTCCATCTGGTGCCTTCGAGGGGAGGAGAAATGGAGGGCTGGGCGAGCTCTTCCTTCACACTAACCCCCCTCCCTCCAGGACCCCGCCAGCCCCCACCCCACACACACCCAGCAGAGCCCAAGGAAGGCAGGTCCTTTTGTAGCCATTGTAGCTAGAAGCTGCCAGATGGCAACGTTTTATCTGAGTCTTGCTATAGAGATGGATTCTGAGCCCAAAAGAACCTTAGGATTGTGTCTTAGAACCTTCCTTCCCATAGTTCCTCTGTTCCCACTCATTAATTCACCAGATATTTATTGATCCTCTGTTGTGTGCCAGGCACTGTGCATGACCCTTGGGAATTCAAAAAGAGATCAGATGAGTTCGTGGACCAGAGCAGTTCACCACATAGTGAGGAAGACAGATCTGTGCACAAACAACTATAGTTAGTAGAATTTAATGAGTGTCATAAGGGAAATAAAAATAAATTCTTACTGGCAGTGCTTTTTTGGTTAAAAAAAAAAAGAAGAGGTTCTGAGTTCTGATAAATTGTACGTTGCCTCTCCTCCTCCTCTTTCTGTGCCTATTTGAATTGGCACGTGGGCTTGTTTTCCCTGCCAAATGAGTCAGTGGATATGGGAATAGAAATGTATTGGAGCCGATGGTGTCAATGTTGCTCTGAATAAAAAAGGTGCCCACACACCTTTCCAGGGAAGTGGAACAAGCATTAATTGATAGCTTACTAAGTGCCAGACGCTCTACTTGTTTCTTCATTTAATCCTTACCATAACCTGCGTGGTAGGTGATGCTATCCCTGTTTTATAAAGGAGGAAACTGGGGTTCAGAAAAATTCAGTAACTTGCCCCCAAAGGCACACCCACCGTCTCACTCTGAAATCTGTGCTTATCTCACACCACGGAGCTTCTCACCCTAAAGTGTGAGTGAGGTCAAGATACAAACCCCAAAACATTTCCCAGGATGGTTCAGAGGAAGCAATGGTTTTTCTCACTGGCGAGACCCACCAGGAAGCCGTGGTAGAGTGGGTGGTATCTTGAGATGGATTCTGAAGATTATTAGAAGGACAGGCAGAGACCCAGGAACCCAGTTGAGGTGCTAGGAACAGCAGGAACAAAGGCTAGTGCTAGAAGTCCAGTTTCCCTGAGTCTGTGAAGGCGGTGAGTGAAAAGACAAGGGGGCCAGAGTGCACCTGCTGTCTGTCCAACAGCACATTCTCTGCTCAGTCTGTTGAGAAAAAATACAGAAGTCTGAGGCCACACCCTGATGTACCTGGAACATTCATCTGAGGACGTGAACTTTATTTCATTAGCCTCCGAGAGAAATTTCACTAGAGCGAAACAACACGAATACTTGTAATGGGCTTCTGCTCTGAATAGATGCCCAAGGAAAAGACAGGGGGCTGTCCTGGAAAGTGACTCCAGGGTATTGTCTATGATTCTGTGATTCTTGTGACCTCTGACCTAGGGCACTAGAAATAAAGGATCAAAATGCCAGTGCCTGGGTGGACTTTCCAGGGGGTCGAGTCTTTGGTAATTCAAGACCTGCCCTGTGTTTATGGGTGGAGACTAGGTGGGATAGCTGGAGAGTCAGCCTGGTCACTGCTGTTCCCACCTTACCCCACCTCACTGGCCAGTAGACTAATATCCTCTGCAGCAGTCAGACCCTGACCAGGCCTCTTGTCCCACTGGCTCATCACTGAAAATCTCCACCAGAAATTTTGCTCTCCTGCCAATCATTCCATCCTCTGAACCGTCCATCCCTCATCCCATCCAGGCCTTGGAGGCTCTGACCTCTGTTCCCATTGGAAGACATAGCCAGGGTTCAGGGAGGGGGGTGAGAGCCAACATTGAGCCTCCTCTGTCCATCTTCCCCCTAGCTGAATGAGTCTGGACTGTGAGGTGAGGTGCAGGACAGGCCTAGGGGCTCCAAGGTCAATGACAGAGAGAGGAGGTGGATAGCCAGGCAGGCTGCCACACACTTGGCTGGACCCATAATTGAGGTCTGCAGTCCTGGCCAAGGTCACAAGGGAAGGGATGGCTGAGAGGCTCAGAAGTGACAGAGTGGCATGACTGTGAATCACAAGGTTTATCACCCAGAAAGAGAACTCAACACTAACGTGCCTCCCTGCGTGTGACCATCCTCGCCCCCCTTCCCCCCAGTCTGCAGTGCTCTGTTTCCATCTACATATCTATTCTCTGTCTCTTTCTCTTGTGTTCTTTGCATGTTACTTTCCCTGAAGCTCTACATTTTTACATTCCTTCTAACTTTTTCCTGCCTCTGCTTCTGTATTTCTGGTCCTCTAAGCAGAAAGAAATGTTAAAAAGTTGTGTTTGTTTGTTTGTTTGTTTGTTTTCCGAAAACCTAGGTTGTCCAAGGAGGGGAAGGAAGAGAAACAGAAAAGGGTCCAACTGTCTTTTCTTGAATCCTTTTAACAAGCTTCAGCCTTATAGGGGAACTTGAAGTTAAGTACAAGTATGCGAATTACCGTGGAAGTGGTGGTCTCCATCCCTGGAGGCCTTTAGAAGTGTTAGAGAAACCTATCAGGACAATTTATGTTATGAATAACATAACATAACATAGGCCCCAGGTGTCTTGGGGCACCTGGGTGGTCCCGTGGATTGAGCATCCAACTTCAACTTCAGTTCACGATCTCAGAGTTCATGAGTTCGAGCCCTGCATCGGGCTCACTGCTGTTAGCGCAGAGCCCGCTTCGGATCTTCTGTCCCCCTCTCTCTCTGCCTCTTCCCCACTGGCGCGTTCTCTCTCTCTCAAAAATAAATAAATCTAAGAAAGAAAGAAAGAAAGGAAGGAAGGAAGGAAGGAAGGAAGGAAGAGAAAGGAAGGAAGGAGGGAAGGAAGAGAAGGAAAGGAAAGGAAAGGAAAGGAAAGGAAAGGAAAGGAAAGGAAA
>NC_064808.1:89367351-89475661 GCF_023721935.1 Panthera uncia | reverse complement strand
GAATAGAATAGAATAGAATAGAATAGAATAGAATAGAATAGAATAGAAGATCTGTCCTGAGGTAGAGAAGAATAAGATGGGCTGTGTTGAGGCTCTCAGAAGCCTCACCGGGGAGAGGGGCAGGTTAGGGGGATTGCCTTGCCCTGAAGAAAAACCTGGGCTTGAGCGAGGGGTGGCTCAGCCTCTCTGCGGCTAGAGAGAGGGTGATGTTCACCACTACCAAAGGGCTTCAGCCAAAATCCTGCCTTGTCTTCAATCTGCTCTCCGGGGGGCAGCCCAAACTGGGCATTGCAGGCCAGCAAATGGGTGATGTAAAAAACGCGAAGGCAGAAATGTCAGAAGTAATTAAACCAAACGATGGCTTAAACCCCTGTAGAAATCAACACATCCGGTTTAATCACCTTCTTAAGCTAGCACAAGACTGCAAGTCTGTGGAGAGGGGTTCTTTATTTCTTTGGATCGTTAACAGAAACTGCATATCTTGAGCTTGATTTTGGTTCAGATGCTCCTGAGGAGAGGTGATGAGGTTGGGGGTGGGGGTAGGGACTCGGAAAAGAGAAAAGAAATAATAAAATGTTATTTGAGATCATCTCTCCTTCCCCTCTCCTCGCCATGCATCTCCCCTGCTCCTGGCTCCGTCGGCACTCACGGCTCCCCCCGCCCCCCAGCACCCAGGCAGAGGCACAGTGCTGAATGTGCTAAATTAGGCCATTAGAGAAATTCATTTCTCTTTATTAGTCTGTGTCAAATCCTTTTTATTAGTGGCTGGAAACGACCTCTCTTCTGCAGTAAAATGTCATGCCAGTTCACTCCTTTTATTTGTTCTGCACTGACGAGGCTCAAACTCTCACTGAATTAGTGCAGTGAGATTTATTTCCTCCAAATTTTGAACGGCTTAAGAGAGATTGGGGTGGAGGGGGCGGTCAGACAGGAGGCGACGGAGAGAAGAGCGGAGAAAGATCTGGGAGGGAGAAGGTGAGCTCTTATGGAGGTCAAATGTCCTCCGCTCTTTGGAAATAAAGTCTAATGACCATCTTTCATATCTTGTTCATCATCGTCTGGGCACTGGGGACTGGGTTTCCACATTCTTACTTCTAGCCTCTGAAGGGTATTGATCTACAGTGGAACAGATCTGGACAGCATGAAGAGGAACTCCTTAAAACCCATTGTAGTTGGACAAATGGAAGTTCAGGGAAGGCCAAGAATAAAGAAGCAAATCCCACACCTAACTGGAAATCCTTCTTCCCATCCCTTGCCCGGTTCAGACAGGACCATTCATCTCCCCGGTGGTTAAGATCCCCAGCTCCCATGGTCCCTGCCCACCCCACCCCACTCCAAGCCTGCATCAAGGGCTATTGGAAAGGACTCTATTGGAAGACTTCCGGCCTCATCTCCAGCCTTCTAGGGTGATGTTGGAGGGAAGCCTAGAAGTATAGGTTAGCGCATAGTCTGGACAACTGGGAAAGGGGCCGGGAACCGGGCTGGGAACAGCCTTAGAGGAGCCCATGGCATGACTGCAGCCACGCAACCCAGCTGGGTCACTGGGAAACAGCTGGTTTCTCAGGATGTGGTGCACAGCGTCTCACCTATCCCCACGCTTGAGGTAGCAGGTAACAGGTAGCAGTCTGGGTTTATCGAGGGATCCAGGCAGATAGAGCATGGGAGCTACAGGCAGCCCACTGACACTGGCTATCAGTCACAGAAAAGCTGTGGGCAAGCTCAGGTGCTATCTGAGCCCCTGGGCTCAGGGACCCAGGGATCAGAGTGAGCAGAAGCAGGAGCCTGGGGAGGGTAGGTATATGAGAAGAGTGATTTGGGAGTTGGTAGTGTGGCCCAGGCAGGGAGGGGCTGGAGAGAGGTGGCCATCCCAGTGTCCATGAGGTCTGTTCTGTGCTCCAGGGGCCCCTGGTTAAATGGGGGGTTGAGGGGAGGTGGCGACAGAAAGTATGTTTCCTTCCGAGAGATAGCAAAAGCCACAGAAAACATTCCAGATACACACACGCACACACACACACACACACACACACACACACACACACTCTCTCTCTCTGGGGAGATCTGACACCCGGAAGTGAGAAATTTATAAAAAGGGCCCCTGCTGTGGCTCCGCATAGAAATGCACATTGTTCCCCGTGTGTGTGACAGTGCCTCCACCACACCTGCTTACCTCTTCAACCTCATCTCCCTCTATTCCCATCCTGCCTACCTTGCTCCACACACACTCATCTGGATTTTGTATTAGAAATGTGCCAGGCTCATTCCTATCTTTAGTGTTTTGCTTTTTTTCCTGCTTGGAATGGCCTTCCCTCAGATCTTTGCATGACTGCCTCCCCATCATTTGAAGCTTAACTTAAATGTCACCTCCTCAGAGAGGCCTTCCCAGACTACTCTCTGCCCTGCAGGGGCAAGGACAGTGGCGAAGAAGACTACCTACCCCACCTACCCGAACTCTAGTGCTGGGAGACTCCATCACTGGCAGATTCCCTCCTCCCCACCCCTCATGGCATCCATGCTGTGTACACAGAACACACAATCCCCTCGCACATACCGCATACAGGTAACACAGAACGCGTGCACACACACTGCATACAACATGGGGCATGTGCACACTGTACTCACAGCACGCAAAATCTGAACCCCACTTTCATACACACAACCCATATGTGCACACATTCTGCATAGACGCACTGTATGAACACACACCATAAAAACACACGGGATGGAACACTTACACAACACTCACACTAGCTCTCATTGACAGCCTACATTGAGCCCTGGTGCACACGCATGCACATGCACGCACACACAGAGACCATCCCCTCTCCATTCAGCAGCTGCCCACCCTCCCTGCAACCCGTGAGAAAGGAATGTGCAGTGACCGGCGGCTGCTGCGGGGTTGGGGCGGGGGCTGCGCCCCCAGCACCTGGCACGATGCTGCGGATTATTAGTTCCTGGTAATTTAGTGCCCTTGTACAGAGTCGATTTGTGCCTTTCATTCCTAATTGATCTAGTGGCTGTTTAAATGGCAGCAGGCATCTGTTGAGAGTAGGAAGGTTCATAAGGCGCAATAATTCATAACACCGTCTAGAATTTGCCTTTCATGTCCCTCAGCTAAACCACTGCAGGGCTCTGCTTAAATTACAGCCACTGAGGCTTTCTTTGGTATTCCACTCAGGGCCAGGAGAATCTTGCATTAAACTGGGATCAGGTTAGATTAGACTATAATATGCTGCGGTATTAGTGGCTGCAAATGAAGACTTACACTGGAGTTTAACCCCTTCACCTGGTTTTCTCTTTGTCTTCAACCGGATGGGTAAGCGAACCCATTGTTTTCCCTACCGGCTTCCTGCCGGGCTGAATAGATCTTCTAGCAATTGGGGACTGCAGATGCGCCATCCTTAGATAGTGACCCTTTTTTCCTCTCCAAACTGTAACCTAGGCTGCACTCTGGGGATCCAGATGTTTACACATCAGCTCCCAAAACAAGGGTCGGGAGATGGTGTCTAGAGACAGGCGGCCATGCCAAGCAGCTCATAGGAGGCAGGAATTTATGTCTCCTCATCCCCCCACTGCCCCTGAGCCTGAGTAGAATGACTAGTAGGTGTAGGTATGAGTGTCGATGGAACTAAGCACCTTCTGTCTTTTTGCCCAGAATTATTGAATCCCAATACAGGCTGTGAGGGGTTCCCCCATCTACATACAAACACCGTGTAGGCTGGATATTCAGTCTTTCTCTTGGTGTGTTCATAGTGTACTGGAAGGAAAAAAGCATGATCTTTTTTCCTTTTCAAGACTTACTGTGTTCTCCAATATGGTAGCCACTAGCCACATGCGACTAGTTACATTAAAATTGCTAAAGTTAAATAAATTTAAAATTCAGTGTTGCAAGCACCACAGTCATATTTCAAGTGTCTGTTGGCTTCAGTCATTAGTGGCTATCATATTGGACAGAAGAGATTCTAGACCATTTCCATCAGTGCAGAAAGTTCTATCAGACAACACTGACTAGAATATCCCTGTTGGCAGAGGCCTGGGAGCCAAGCTCAACATACATACTTCCTCCTCTCCCAGCAAGCAGGGCTTAATCAAAAAGAAAAGAGCTAGATTGTGTGGTCCCAAGGGACCAGGAGAGGAGAGCCCAGAAAGGGATGGACAGATGCTTTCTTTGGAATCATAGTGGAAGGGAATGAGGCTGCAGGGTCCAGGGTCAACAATCTGTGCAAACACATGCACGCTTGCTGGGATGCTAAGACCTGATTGTTCACACATGCTGCAGGGAAGCAAAAACGATATGCACTTATAAGTACAAATGGCACACACACATACAATATGCAACAAGTATGTATTGGGATCCACATACCTCTTCTAGACTCGGGACACCCAGTGATGAATAAGGTGGGCTTGGTTCCTCCCTCATATAGCTCGAATTCTGGTGAGGAAGGCAGATAATAAAACAAACAGCTCAGAGAGCCATCAGCGTAGGCCAGGGGCAGGGGCAGTGAAGGAAGCTTCCCAGAGCTGGTGATGTCTAAGCTAAGACCCTTAGAGCCAGCCAGGTAGGCACTTCAGCTTACATAATACATCACAGAACGATGCCCACCCACCCCATACTCACGCTCACACTGTCTTCATTTGCCGATTCGTCATCAGTCACCAAATATTTAGTAAGTGCCTGCTATGAGCATGTGGGGCAAGGTCCTAAGGATACAGTGATCGTTACGACAGGGGCAATCTTGGAAGAAAACAGTGATGCAGATAATCATTGAATCACGGTTGTGCTAAGTGTACGACGATAGAAAGGTGCAGGGAGATGTTATACATGTAACTGGGTGTCTGATCTAAACTGAGTCAGTCAGCAGACTCTGGACAGGTGGAGATACCCGCCCACCACGTGTGGGATGAATATTCCAGCTCACACATATCCCCCTGCATACACTTGCAGACACACAGGTGTGCACATCTGTGGCCCTCAGCTGGCTCCAGACAGCCACGAATGGGTCTGTGACCAAGCACTACCGCTCATACCCAGGACTCTTCTGGATACTTCCTACATCTCCCTCCCGGGTTGACCCTGACCCAGAAATGGACACTTATTTCTTTGAAATAAGTTATACCCATCATCTCTCACCAAATATCCATGCAGCTTATCTGACCAAAGAGAAGCGTTAGGCACCCAGTGGGGAGGAACGGAGCCCTCTAAGGCCCCAGCAACGAGGAGACTGGATCCTTCTGTGCCAGGGTATGAAGTGCTGTCATCCAGGCTGGCGTGGGGACTTGGGATGTTCTTAAGAAGTAGGACCTTGGGAGAAGGAGTGATGGGAATGTGGGAAAGGGGCCCTGGTGGCTTCTGAGCCCAGCCAGCAGCGGGTCTCTGCGTGTGCGCATGTGTGAGTTCTTGATGTCCCCGCAGGCACCCTCTTTTCCCGCTCCTGACGCTGCTGTTTGAGAAATGTGAGCAGGCCACCCAGGGCTCTGAGTGCATCACCTCCGCCAGCTTTGATGTGGACATCGAGAACTTTGTCCACCAGCAGGAGCAGGAGCACAAAGCCTTCTTCAGCGATGACCCAGAACTGGACAATCTGGTAAAGACCCTCCGACCCCCACCCTGGCTAGGGTCTTCCTACCCTCTGACCCCTCTAAATGCCCTAGAAATGATCCTTTTATTCCTTCATCCATCCCACAGAAAATTTGGGGTGCCCACTCTGGGGCAGGCACTAGATGCCCCCATCTAGCAGCTGAGAACCGTTTCTGGTTCCTTGAACCAAGAGTTGCATGCCCGGGTCTTGCTGCCAGCGGCCTTTTCTTCTCTGCTCACTGCGGCACCAACATCCCACTACCCAGCACTCCTTGCAGCACGGACAGGAGGGAAGGAGAGGCATGGGAGCCGGAAGGTCTGGGGTAGCTGCTCTGAGGACTGGAGTCCCAGCATGTTAGTGAATCTGTCTTGGGCTGCCCCCAGACGAGTTGATGGCTGGTGTGCTACAGTGTGGAGGATGAAGGCGACAGGCATATTCAAACACATCAACAGAGAAAAAGAGCTGGAGACACAGTCATGTTGAGAAGGCCAGCAGATGTCCTGTCCATCTGAGGGACACAGACCAGGCTCGTAAACCCAGTTTATCATCCAGATCATCACTACAGGGGTTTTTTTAATACACATTCCTGGGCCCCACCACCTGGGCACTGTGATTCAGTAAGTTTGGTAGGGGCCTGTGAATCTACATTTTGAAGCTTCCCAGGCAACTGCAATCAACAATATTTGATAACCACTACTATAGGTGACATCTGAAATTCTCTTCTCCCCTGGGAATCCTGCAGGGAGAGAGAGAGAGAGAGAGAGAGAGAGAGAGAGAGAGACATCTGAAATTCTCTTCTCCCTGGGAATCCTGCAGGGAGAGAGAGAGAGAGAGAGAGAGAGAGAGAGAGAGAAAGAGAGAAACTGCTCTGTCCAGTCATCACGATATACAGTCACCATGGAATTATTAATTATTAACCATAATTCTTGATTTTTCTGTGGGTGGATTACCCACATCATGCATGGTGAATTTGGAAAGTGGGCAAAACTCTCCTCCGTAAATTGAGTGATTATACTGCTGACCTCTTGGATCCAGAGTTTAGCTGATACCTGGTCCCAAACACACACACACACACACACACACACACACACACACACACTCAGAGCACCTACAGAACAGATTTAAGGGATTTACGTATCATTCTATGCTGTGAATTACCCACCCCACTGCTTCTCTCAAGAGTTGAACGTGATATTTTACGGAGTCCAGAAGAGCTGCCAGGAGAGACCCCCCCTGGCCTGGAAATTCGTGAAGTGTCAGAGCAGGGCTGGCGTTTAGAGAGAGAGAGAGCACGTGCCAGAGAGTAAGCGCTTACCTGGCATCAGAAGTGCTAGTGTAGGTACCACTCTGCTCATCCCTGGCCCTCCCTCTTCCCTGGCTGGGATTGAGCAGCCATACTTCCCGGGAGCCCAGCCCACTGCCTGTCCGGTTCCTTCCAGGCTGGTCTGGCCCTACCCTGCAGCTCAGCTGATTACCATCTCAGAACTGCAGCTATGAAGCGGGTCCTTGGAACTTAGACCCGCAGCAGCCAGGCAGCCAGGAGAGGAGGTGGCTCTTCCTGTGGGAGCTAAACTGTGCCTGGGGGGCCAGGACCCCCTCCTGTCACATGACACAAAAAGAAGCTGAGGCCTAAGTTGGTAGAAAATACCTAAAATCAGACCGAGTAATATAAAAGAATGGAAACCTTTTTAAGAAGCAGGAGTCCTGGGGCAACGAACCTCACGTACCTTACCCACCACTGCCTGCCAGGCGAGCTACCAAAGACACACTGAGGACAGCCTCCTGTTCCAGTATAACCTGGAAAATACCGAAAAGGGGCCAGCTCTGTGCTCTCCCCTTGCTAACACTGCCTAGGTCTCTCTGGGTTTTGTTCACTCAAAGAATCCAATTTCTTGGTTCAACCCAGCAAAACTTGGTTAAGCGTCTGCTACATGCACGCCTGACCTAGGGATGTGGATGTAGCAGCAGCTGCCCCAGTGGCCCCAGATCTCTGGTGTTGCCTGGTCGTCTGTCCTGGGTGACTGGGCTGGGAGTGGGGCAGTTGGTGAAACCGTCCTCAGATATCGCACCCACCCACATGGGCCTGATTTACCTAGATGTGCTAGCTACGGTCAATGGCTGGCTGACCGGTCACTTGTTTAAAGAGAGAGGGTTGGGGGCACCTGGGTGGCTCAGTGGGTTAAGCATCCGACTTCGGCTGAGGTCATGATCTCATGGTTTGTGAGTTCGAGCCCCTCTTCAGACTTTGTGCTGACAGTGCAGAGCCTGCGTGGGATTCTCTCTATCCCTCTCTCTCTGCCCCTCGCTCACTCACACCCTCTCTCTCTCTCTCTCAAAAATAAGTAAATAATAAAAGTAGATTAATTAATTAAAAAATAAAGTAAAAACAAACTAATAAATAAATAAATAAATAAATAAATAAATAAATAAATAGAGAGGGTTGAAGGAGCACTTAGAGACAGAGGGCCTGAGCCTGGCTTCACTGCTTACCCTCTGTGTGACTTTAATGACGTAACTCCTTTGAAGCTCGGTTTTCTCGTCTATAGATCTAATACACCTGTCTCATGTGACTGTAACAAAAAAATTAACAAGATGGCATGTGGAACTAAATGTCCTTTAAAAATGCATGGCATCCAGAAGGTTAATCTCAAATGCAGTATCCCTTGGGTGAGGCGATCCACCTTCCCAAACTCTCCTCCTGGCCATCAGAGAGACCGTGTGGCTGGTCCCCTGCAACTTTATTTGGGGGGGTCAAGCAAGACCCTTTGCCACCCCATTTGTAGTTCTGTGTCGGGAGGGGGCAGCTGAAGAGGCCAACCACAGGAGCCATCATTAGAACAAGAATCATGTAGCCAGCACAGCCGAGATGCACATAATTAGAAATTAGAAAAAGGTCAGATCGCGTCATTATCAGCTCAATCAGCTGCTGAGTGCCACAGCCAGTTAATTTGGCATCTGTATTTTTTACAACCCTGTACACGTAGCCCAACGGACTGTAACTCTTTATCCGGACAGATATACTGCGCAGCGGAGCAGGGACATAAAATGAGAGACCCCAAGCAAATGAGCTGAGATAATTGAGAGATTTATTTTTTATATATATGTGTGTCAGGGCGGCTTTCCTTTGCCCTTGAATATTGACTTTCACAAATGGGATTGTCAGGAGGACATGGGTCCCCCCAAACTTTGGCCCACCCTGAACCCTCAAGCCACGCTCTGATCCTGCTTACTCCCAAGCCCAGAGAGCCCGTCGGCCCCAGTCTTGCCAGACCCGCCATTTGGACATCAATCCTCCCACCTCCAGCCACCCATCCTCCGTGCAAATCGCAGTGCTGACTGGTCCCTTCCCCTGCTCCCAGTAGTCTCCCAGACAGGTTCCCATGGGAACGGCTGACTGAGCTCTCCCAGAGCTGCCCAAAGATCAGAGAGGTTCCCAGATAGAAGGCTTCAGAGGGAACTTCCCTCCCCTGCTGAGCCAGCTGCACAAACAGCTGGGGAGAAAACCATGGAGAGAAGCTGGTTCAGCCCATCCCACTACCCATTTTACAGATGGGGACACTGAAGTCCAGAGAAGGGAAATAACTCATTAGGACCAGACCCTAGGTCTGCTGGCTCCCAATACCCTGCTCCTTCCAGGGTCACCCCACCTCTCTTCTTTCTGGGGTTAGTAACGCCTTCATTTATAAATGCCACCAGCTTCTCCAGATCCCCACCTGCCGACCCCCCCCCCCCTCCCCTGGTGCCCCCCTCTCTGACCCTCTCTACCTCCCTATTTCAGTGCTGTGGGTGGCTAAGCTGGCACACTGCCCCCTGTCCCCCAACCATCCAGAGCTCCCTCCCTCTGGATACTCTCCACCCCAGTCCGCACATCCAACCAGCACTCACCAGACCCATTTCTTACCGGACCCACTGATCCCCCGTTTGGACCCAGCAGCCTCTGACTGGCAGTTGGTAAAGTTTGTAAAATTTGCAAGTTCCCCAAACCCCTTTGAAAGGTAAAAGCTTTTTGTTTTATAAAATCTGATTTACGGGCCCCCAGTGCAGTCCCGAGGTTTTATATATTATGCAAGATTTCAAACCGAGGCTGTAAAACGTACGGTTTCAGTTTCATGCATGGAATTTTTTTATGTGTAAATTTTTTAACATTTATGGGGCACGTTTTAATGAGACTCTGGTGTGGCTCGAGGGACAGATTATGGCTGCCTGACCGCAAAGCCAGCTCCAAAATGGGGCCCCCCAGACTCCTGGGCCCACTCTAAAGAGGCAGGGCCAGAGGCCGGAGGCTGTGAATAAGGAGACACAGGAAGGAACCAGGCCAGAAGTCTGGGCCCACAGAGACCTCAGGCAGCCCCGTTCAGAGTCATTCACTTCAGGCTTCGGTCCCACGATCCCTACATAGGGACAGAAAAATCTTACCAACACCAGGAAAGGGAAAGCAAATAAGGATAATCAAAGCTAGTCATGATTAACATTTATAGAGCGCTTACCAGGTGCCAGGTGCCATTCTAAACACCTTACAGATATTATCTTATTTAATCCTGTTTTCAAACCCACGAGGTAGGTTACAAGTATTATTATTATCCCCATTTAAAGACAAGGAGACTGAGACACAAGGTGGCATCACTTAGTTCAAGATCACACAGCTAGTCCAAGGCAGAGGCCCGAGTCAGATACTGCACAGGTCCCGAACTCCAGCGCCCACACTCTTACCTGTCATGCTGACTTCTAACTACTCTTTCTCTAGTCCTTTGGATGCACCAGCTCTTGTTTTTAGTTCTTTCTAGATGCATCTTATTTAATCCTCAGTACAACTCTGGGGGAGTTGCTATTATTATCCCAACTCACAGGAAAAATGAGGAAAGTAAAGTCTGGAGATTAAGTAAGTTGTCCAGAATTTCTCAGTGGGTGAAAGACCCCCGAGACTCAGCCTCCAAACCCCATTGTTCTTGACCACCCTTCTCTATTCAGTTCTCATAATAGCCCCATGAGGTAGTTATTGACATCCCCACTGTACAGAGGAGAAAATAAAGGAGTAAGGGTCCCACAGCCGAGCTGGGATTTGCACCAAGTGGGTCTAATTCCCAAAGCCCACCTCTTTCCCCCGAACCACTTGCTTCTCCAAATTCTGAGGACATCAGAGGAGAAGTGTCGCCTTATTGACTAAAACGTGATTTAGCTGGTCATGCACGACGGCTTCCAGAGCCATTCGTTTTATCCCCTAATCGTCTGGCAGTTCTCGCACCTCCAGTCTTCACCTTTTCTTCCACATCCTGCTCCTTGTTCCAGTGACACTGCACTTCAACTGCTCAGATCCAGCCGGTCTGGTCGAGAACAATTCCTGATTAGAATTTAGCTTTGGCTGCCCTAATGACCCGCAGGAAATATCTGAGCACTTTAAGGAATGCAAGTTTATAAACCCTTTTGCCTGTAAGTGAGGGAGAGTAGTTCCAGCTTCCTGACTTGCAGAAGGAGGAGAGGGTGAAAAGAACCTGTCCCCCAGGGAATGGATACCTCCCTAACTGCCGCGTGGAATTCTGGCTACCCGAGCGTATCACCTGTGTATCCCCATGGTTAGAAGACTCCAGTGAGATGATGATGAGAAAAGCATTTTGCAAATCATAAAGTGGTATGTATATAAATGTTTTGGAAGGCAAGGATTTATGACTATCAAGTGAGGGGGCCACGATCCTACAAGAGAGGCCACTCTTCAGAAAGGAACTTGGTGGTAGCGGGGTGGGGGAGGGGGTTAGCATAAGGAATAGACATTTATCAAATAGCCACTATGCACCCACAGCATTTACATACATTGTTTTATTCGACTTTCCCACCCACTCTACAGTGTAGGGGTTACAATCCTAAGTTTTACAGATGAAGTTAAACCACTTGTCCAAAATAGGCAGGCAGGAAATAGTAGATTTGGGACATCACACCATGCGTCTTCACAGCCAGCCAGAAGCTCCAGTCCCGGGTACTCTCCCGGGACTGGTTGGGCTCATGTGCAGTGGTATGAGACTAAAATGCAAGATGGCATCTTGTTTTGCTTTTTTTTTTGAAGGGCACTTCTCAGAAGAAAAGGGCTGTTTCTTTATTTTGAAAGAGCAAAAAGAGAGAGAGAAGCTGGAGGTGAAGCAAGACTTGGGGAGGGGGGAAGATTGAGAACACATTCATCACATTTGATGATGATATTAAATTAAATGGAATTGTTATTGCTCTAGAAGATTTGAAATAACTTTTTATATGACATTGATCACTTAGAAAAATAGTTTAATAAATCAGAGTTTTATTCTGATTTAGAAGCAAAAACCCAAAATTGCAAACACGTAGGATAGAGAATGATTTACTAAACATAAATACAGAGGCAAAACACTGGGAATGATTCTGTTTCCACCAGCTGAATATGGAATGGCAATAGAAAAGCCACCAGCATATTAGAAATCATTTAAAAAGGTTAAAAAATTATATGCCTTTGGTTCCCTGTGGCTTATAAGATATTTTCACATCATTATCTCCTTTACCCCTCATCAGATCTTATGAGCTAGGGATGATCATTATTCCCATTTTACAAATGAGGACGTTGAGGCCCACAGAAGTCATGGAACTGGCCCGTAACATCCAATTTGTAAACAGTAGGCCTGGATTCAGGCTGTTTGGCAACAGCCCCCACAGGCTATCTGTTCTGCCACACAGTCACCCCCACTAATGGTATGGCCCATCTTGTTCTCTAGTATTGAATAGGTCCTACATATTCATGCCTCAGAATACCATTATGATTTACTCTACCTTCTTAAATCTTTAAACCAAGCCCATTATCCCATGAAAAAGTAATCCTTCAACTGTGCTTTGTTAGACCCAAAGGTAGGTCCACTTTTGGCCACCGTGCACCGGATCTGGTGTAAGCTCACTGTGTGTGTATTTCATTTAAACAAAAACTTTCTGCATATATTTTACTTTATAGTTTGTCTTACTTGTACTTTCTGATTCTTTTTTAATAGTAAGTATTTATTGGCTATGTTTTTTAAATAAATGAATAGATATGTGTACCTTACTGTGATGTGAATGTGTATATGTATATTTAAAAATAAATAAAGAAGTGAAATCTTGATTAAAAATGAAGACAAGTCCAGTAAATGAAAGCTCAGAGACAGAAGGAAAGATAAAATGGAAGGAGAGAAGGATGAAGGAAGGAAGGAAGGAAGGAAGGAAGGAAGGAAGGAAGGATGGGAAAAAAGAAGAAAGGTTTAAAGAATTAGGATGATTTTGTCTCGAGAAGACAAAGCTAGTTGGACAAGTTATTCAAGTCCGATGCCTTGTTCTGTGTATGGCATATAGTGAGACTCAATATTTGTGTTGAATGGATAACATTAAATTAAGGGAGGTGTATTGACAGAGGCACTAGGTAGGTATTCTTAATGCCTGCAAAAGGCTGAGTAAGCTCTTTATATTCAGGCAGAAGAGATTTTGGTAAACGTAAGGGAGAACTTCTCAATCAGCAGACTGAGCGAAAATAGAGATGGTCTGAAGCAAAGGTTCTGACTGGGAGAGCCTCAGAAGAGAGGAGGCAGCCATGTATCCTAGAGTTTGGACCATCCACTCACCTAGACACCAGCCCAGGTCATCTCCTGGGGTCCCTTCCAGACCCATCAGTGAATTGAGGGCACAAGTCCTGGTCATGTTCAGGGAATCAGAAAATGGAAAGCACCTGAGAGCCCAACCCTCTCTTTTTATGGAGGAGGAGGCAGACACCTACATCAGTAGGTATTTTGACCCCTGTGCACTAGGCCAGGAATGAGAGACGAGAAGCCAGAGCAGCTGAATAAGGGAACATTACCAGGGAGAGTTCTGGAAATCCAAAAGTTTAATGTCCCCAACACTATTTGGTCTTCCTGGAACCTCATACTTCCCATCACTGAGCCACTTTCCCCCCAGAAACCATGCACCCTTCAAACTGCTTTTCTCCATCTACACAAATCCCGAGAGCCCATCTTGAGGGTGAAGCAACATAGGTCACCCAGCTTCATATCCTAGTGTTATCACTTACCAGCCGTGTGACTTTAAACCAGTAAAAATACCTCTGGGCTTTATTTTCTTCAACTGTAAAATGTGGGCAATCATGGTGCCTATTTGCAGAGGTGATTCTGTGGTATAAATAAGTCATGTGATAGGTTTAACACAGTGCCTGAGACATAGTAAGAATAAGAAATGTTCGGGTATTGTTATCAATCAATCAACGAGTCAAGGGCATTTATTAAATGCTTTATGTGGTGCTAATTACTCTGAAAGACATAAACCAAGGTATCCATGGCCAAAGTCAAGTAGGAAACTTAGAGCAGATGTTCATTCAGTACCAAATAATCCATTCTAAAGTCATGATTCTTTTCTTTGCCTGGGAGAGCACAGTCTCTTTTGGTCTCAGCCCCACAGAGGGAGCACTCCTTTAAGGTAAGACCCTAGGATTGAGCCCTGTGTAAAGACACAAAACTGTTGGTTTCTGTCTTTGAGTGACAATTAGTCTAATTCAGTACTCTGAGAGCCCTTAATTAGTTGAGCACAGTTCCTGGCTATCAGGCCATGCAAAAGCTAACCCAGAGACTACTCAGTAGTACTCCACTAGAAATGCCAGCGAAGCTCAGACAGGAGTGTGGCACTGATGTCCAGCCACACAGCTCTACTCACACCTGACCGTCAAAATTCCGGGAGAGATTCTCTGCTTGTTTCCTAAGCACCAAGATGTTAGCCAATAGCTAGAAGGGTAGAATTAAACAGGGACTCCCTGTATATTGCTTATGTCGACATCAATGGGTCTCAAAAGGCAGCAAGGCCCACCCCCTTTTCATTTTCCATTTTGTTGTCATTGTCAATTCACATGCGGTCCTAAGAACGAATACAAAGAAGTTCTGATTCCCTTCTTGCATAACTGTTAGTACAGTTTCACAACCAGGAAACTGACAACGATACAACCCACCAATCTTATTCAAATTGCACCATTTTACATGCACTTCGGTGTGTGTGTTTAGTCTTGTGCCATTTTCTCACATATATAGATTCATGTAAACGCTGATAGTCAAAGTACAGAATAGTTCTTCCCTTCTCCCTTCTGCCCCCTTCTGCTCCCCCTGGCCACCACCCATCTGTTCTCCATCTCCACAATTTTGTCATTTCAAGAATGTTAGATACATGGCATCATACACTGTGTAACCTTTTGAGATTGACTTTTCTTTAAAATTTTTTTTTAATGTTTATTTATTTTTGAGACAGAGAGAGACAGAGCATGAACACGGGAGGGTCAGAGAGAGAGGGAGACACAGAATCCGAAGCAGGCTCCAGGCTTTGAGCTGTCAGCACAGAGCCTGACGCTGGGCTCAAACTCACGGACCGTGAGATCGTGACCTGAGCCAAAGTCAGACACTTAACCGACTGAGCCACCCAGGCGCCCCTTGAGATTGGCTTTTCTTTCTCAGCATAATTTCTTTGAAATCCATCAAGTTGTTGAGTGTCTCAATAGTTTGTTCTTTTTTGTTGCTAACTAGTATTCTATGACATGGATGTACCACAGTGTCTTTATCCATTCGCCTATTGAAATATATTTTGGTTGTTTCTAGTTTGGGGCTGTTAGAAATAAGGCTGCTTTGACTGGTTTTTGTGTGAACACATATTTTATTTCTCTGGGATAAGTGCCCAAGAGTGCAATTGCTGGGTATATGGTAAGCATATATGTAGTTTTATAAAAACAAACAAACAAAACTGTTATACTGTTTTCCAGAGAAATAAACATTTCCAGAAAAATGTTTTACCATTTTTCATGTCCCCCGGGAATGTATGAGTGATCCAGTGTCCACTTCTTTGCCAGCATCTGGTGTTGTCACCATTATTTATTTTAACCATTCTGATAGGTGTACAGTGATATCTCACTGTGGTTTTAATTTGCTTTTCCCTGGTAGCTAATGACTTTGAATATCTTTGCATGTGCCTATTTGCCATCTGTATATCCTCCTCAGTGAAATGTCTCATGTTGTCTTTTGTCCCTGTTCTAATTGGGTTGCTTGCTATGTTACTGTTTACTGCTGAGAGCTCTTTATATATTCTAGAAATAAGCCCTTTGTCAGATACATGGTTTGCAAGTATTTTCTTCCAATCTATAGTTTGCCTCTTCATCATCTCCTTCACAGGGTCTTCTGAAGGGCAAACCCTTTTCATTTGGGTGGGTCCTAATTTAGCAGTTTTTCCTTTTCTGGGGCAAGCTGGTATTGTCAAGCCTAAGACCTCTTTGCCCACGCTTAGGTCCTGATGATTTTCTTCCGCATTCTTGTTCTAAAAGCTTATAGTTTTATATCTTACATTTAGGTCTTTGATCCATTTGAGCTAACTTTTATAGAAGATGTTAGATTTCAATCAAGGTTCACCTCTTTCCTTGTGGATATCCGATTGCTCCAACATCAGTTGAGCAATGCTTTTTGGAAAAGCAATTTGGCAATAGTTATCATGAGCCAAAAAATGCCCATAGCTTTTTTCCTGTCATTTCTGGGAACTCACCCTAAGGAAATAATGCAGACACATGAATAAAAGCTGTAACTTGGAAAACAGTCACTGGAATGTTTTTTGTAAAACTGAAGAATTGAAAGTAGCCTGAATGCCCAACAATCAGAGATTGCTTAAGGATGGCACACGTGGGAAAAAATATGCAACAATTAAAAATATATTTACTCAACTATCTTTACCCATTCAACAAATATTTACTCAGTACCCATAGTGTTGGTGCCAGGATAACGTGGTAAGCAAATTAGACACCATCTCTCCCTTCTAGAAGCTCACAGCCTGGAAGGGACAATGGAGAAAATAGTTCCGGTGCTTAGAAAAATACATTTGGGAACACCTGGGTGGCTCAGTCAGTTCAGCATCCGACTTCGGCTCAGGTCATGATCTCACGGTTTGTGAGCTTGAGCCCCATGTGGGGCTGTGCGCCGACAGCTCCAAGCCCGCTTGGGATTCTCTCTCTGCCTCTCTCTCTCTGTCCCTTCCCCACCTGTGCACATGCACTTTCCCTCTCTCTCTCTCTCTCTCTCTCTCTCTCTCTCTCTCAAAAATTAATAAACAAACATTTTGTTTTAAATGAAAATACATTTGGTATACCAAGGAAAAAACAGGAAACAAAATTACACACGATGAAAAGACAAAAAAAAAAAATCGTTGTTTTAGGGTGATTGGGTCAAGCATAGTTTATTGTCGTCTTTTCCAAACCTCCCGCAGCACTTTTCTTTGCATAATAATAACAATGATAAAGAGAAAGCTCCAGTTGAGAAACAGCTCCTTGCCAGGGAAGGTTGGGAATATCCATTTGAAGAGGCAACAGGCACACATACAATAATCCAAAGGGCACGAGAGTAACCACCACGGACAGCGAGGTGTTTCAGAGCCCAGCTAAGTCATGCTGGATGATTTAGTCAGTCAATAAGTATCAATGGGGGGCATCTGCAAGGTGACCTGTATTACATGAGGCACTCAGAGTACATGTGTAAGAATAGACAGTCCCTGACTTCTTCGGGCACTCACAAGAAATTCTGAGCTCCATCTTCCTCGTGCCTGTTCAGCACTTCACTTTTCCACTCGTGAATCCTTTCAACCAACCTAGACAGTTGTTAGGGAGGGCATAATTATCCCCATTTTTCAGACAACAAGGTGCAGAGCAATTGCCCAAGGTCACACAGATGACACGTGGCAGGGCCGGTGCTAGAGACCTGGCTTTCATCTCTGTGGTCCTCAGAATACCATTACTCAAGAAAGATTGTGTTAACAGTGGGCTCAAAGCATGCAAACAATCAGCAGACAGCCGTAACTAGAATTTAAATCGAGTGGATGAGAAAGCGTATACCTGGGGCAGGGGATGGGCTTCTCCCCCCTGGTGTGCTCAGGGCTCGGGAGGTCAAGGCAGCACGGGGAGTGTCATCTGAACACCTGGGCTCACTTCTCCCCTTTTCTCCCCAGATGGTGAAGGCAATCCAGGTCCTGAGAATTCACCTGCTGGAATTGGAGAAAGTCAATGAACTCTGCAAGGACTTTTGTAACCGCTACATCACCTGCCTCAAAACCAAGATGCACAGTGATAACCTGCTCAGGAATGACCTCGGGGGACCCTACTCCCCCAACCAGCCCTCCATAAACCTTCACTCACAGGTAACACACAGGGCTGGGTCCTAGCTCCTAAGCCAGGTGTAGAAATGTCTGAAGGTCCCCTGGTGGCCTAGGAAAGTGGAGCAGGCTCACTGGATCCTTTCAGCATAAGGGCCCTCCTCTGATCCACTCCTTCTCATCAGCAGTACCAGAATGCACCGTGCCAAGGCATTAATATTCCTTAGAAGATGACCAAAGTGATTCCTGGCTTCCTGGCCCGAGATACCCTAAGAAATGTGCCTAAGTGTTGAGATGGAAAGCTTTCCTGGAGGATGAGGCAGGAGCAGAGCCCGCGATGGACTCCAACCTCCTAGCCTCATGCACTTCTCGGGAGGGCTTGCTAAGCTCTCCATGTTCTTGAGAAGGACAGTTTGGGGAAAGTGCTCCTTCCCTGAATCCCACCCACCTAATAAATGAAGACAGTTTCCCATGCAACTGCTTCTCCCAGATCGTTTTCTAGTTGCTTGCTCTACCCTGACTCCTCTGACTTCCTAAGGTTCAGGGCCACTGTAAATGTCACTTCAAGTTACCCCCCTCCCAAGAGTCACCTGCCACCTTCATCCTGGGGACCGGGGATGTGGAAATGGCAGCTATGTGTTGTAGGTGAGAATGGAGTTTTCCCTCCAGGGCAGAATATTTTCCCCAAACCTATGAGCTAAGAAAGCTGCCTGGTGACCACCTTTTCATCAAACTCACTGACATCTACGTAAGCCATAGCTCACCACTTTCTTCCTTTCCCAGTGAGCTCCCGAGTCTAGGACAGACACGTGGAAGGCACCTGGAGGTTTAGAGTAGCCTATTCTCATGAGACAGTCGGGCTTGGGGGAAAGGATAAGCTTTCTAAGATTGATAGGTGCTGGAAAGAATGCCTAAGAAAGGGGGTGTCATTTTTATCTCTAAGCTTTAAGGGCCAACACACTTAATCCATCCCTCCAGGTTGGTAGAGGCAGGGGAAGGGTCGGGGGGGCCTCTAGAAGGTCAGCCACGCCTTGCACATATTGACAACAAGTATTACATTAAACCCACCCCAGAGGGATCTCTGTGGGACTTGACAGTGAGTACTGCATGGGACATGAGGCAAGAAGTTTATTTCCTCTTCCCATTGCTTGAAATCACCAAATCACTTTATTACAGATCTAAAAACAGCCGCCCAGGCTTCTGCTTGCTAATATTCTCTTGAAATAGACTCATTCCTTCAGAGTCTTATTGTACTTTCCCTTATGATCAAAATTAGCAAGAAACTTGCATAAAAGAGGACAATAATTGCTCAACGAGCATCTCGTTTGTAATTTATTAGTTTCTATTATTGTGGGTTACCATGGCGACGCTGCGCAGCCCCGGTGACGGGAGAGATGCAAGATAGGAGCTGAGGAGGCTATGAGGCCTCACCAAATGGAGATGCACATTTTTATCAGTAATTTTCATGAAAATAATAAGTGAGGAGTTAATGAGATGGAAAGCCATCCTGTGGCTATTGTGAATTTTTTTTAAGTGTTGATCTAATTAGAATGCATCGGTCAGGAAAAGTAATGAGGATTTAGTGCCTCACAGAGATGTGAGGATCATATCAGAAAATTAGCACAAGTCTTTGGAAATAATCAGGTCCTTGGAGAGGCTTTAGATTTCCCCTCCTGGGCTCTCCAAGTCTACCTCGAGCGCTGACATTGGGGGTGTACCAGGGCAGTGGGGGGAAGAAAGGAGGGCCAGGGGGCTTAGCAGCCACAGTGGCCCGCTTCAGGTTGGGGTCCTGGGGCTGACAAGTTAGTCTGCAGCAAGCAGGGCCACTGGGGACGTGGAGTTGGCAGAGAAGGATAACATGGGCTCTGGGTGAGCCAGGGCTCAGAGATGCTGCCTGCGAAAGTCGGTCCTCCCGGGAAATCCCAGCATTCGGTGCCTCTGAGCTTTGAGGACGGAGGAGGGAGAACTTTGATTCCCGTCATTGTAAATATCAGATCTGTGCCCGACAGCAAAGCTGGCCCTGGGGTGGCCACTGCAAAAAAGCTTCTGATCTGCTTAGAAAGAGGAACTCAGACAATCGGGCAAAAACAAAGACAGCCAGAAAAAGAAGAAAAGACACTTAGCAAGTGCTTCCGTTTGGAATTTCTCAAACTTGTCCCTTCATTGCCTGTGACTGCCACCACGTATGTAGTTCTGACTTCAGTGGGTAAATAAGATAATTACACACAGGTTGCTGCCCTAGATTCCTACCGGTTCCCCTGTCCTGTCTGGCTAGCCCTCAGCCCTCCACACGCACACACGCACACGCATACACACACACACACACACTTACCTACACATGCCTCTTAAGCTTCTGTTGCTGGATTTGTTGTCCTAAAGCTCTGTTCTTGTCATCATTCTCTGAGCTCGAAAGCTTGGATTGTCATCAGAGGTTTCACATCCTATCGCCTGATATTCAAGGCTCCTTCCAGGTCCCCATTCACCCATGCCTGTTTGTTAGGGTGACGCTTCCACACCTCTGCAGGACCAAACCCATCCTCTTCTGCAAGGACAATAACAAGATTGCTCTCCCCTGGAGGTCTCTCTAGGTGCCCCATGCAGAAAGCACTTTTCTTGCTCTCAACTAACTGCTAGAGCACCATAGGCCACTTATATGTAAATATCACATGTGGCTTTATCTCTGAGTCGCTAGTGTAAGTGTTATTCTCCCCTCCTAGATGACAGACGTGTTTTGGGTACAGACAGTATTTTATATACAATTATAACCCATGCCTGGCAGCGGCTAACCCAAAATCTTATGCGTGGACGGCCAGTAAACATCTGTTGAAAGAAGTAAGACAAGGAGAAAGAAGGAGACAGATCAAGAGAGGCCAGAGGAAGCCAAAGGAGGGAAGGAGAAATCAGAAGAAAGATAAAGGGGAAGAAAGACAACTCTGGAGAGTCACATTCAAGAGAGGAGATACAGGAAGGATGAACATCTGTGGCGGGGCGGGGGGGAGGGGGTGGGACAGGAAAGGGTAGGAGACGCAGACCGAGGAAAAGGGAAGCGAGGCCCCAGAAAGATGGAGACAGAGGCAGAAATGAGAGGGAAAGTATGGCAGCCACAGTGGGATGAAGGGACAGGCCAGGCAGGTGTGGTGTCAGTGCAAAGTCAGGTGCAGGGAGAGGGAATGTGAAGAGGACGTGCCCAATGCTATCCAGGTCGGACTCCCGTCACTGTCTCCCTGAGCTGCTGGGGGTGCGGGGCTGGCGGGGCCTTCCCGGGAAGGAGAGTCTCCACTGCCAAGAGACTTTTCAGGAGAGGAGGCAGACGTCAGGGCATGGGAGCCAGTATGGGAGAGAAGAGAGAAAAGGAGTGTCTGGTGTGGGTGCGTGTGTGTGTGTGTGTGTGTGTGTGTGTGTGTGTGTATGATGGTTCACATTCGTCATGGTTCGACCTTAATCCCCCCAGCCTGAAATAGCCACACTGAGCGCCAGCCTGGTCCAGGGAGGGGTGTCTCCCCTCTGGAACATGATCCTCAGGACCAACATTCCAGCCGCCTGCCAGCTTTGTTGCAAACTGCTGGCTCATGGTTTTCCCTATGTGCTAATCATTCAGCCTGTGTTGCAAAGCGGGAGACATTTTTTTCTTCAAATTGGTTCCCCCCACCACCACCAGATGCCATACTGTGTCCCCATTCAGCTCTATGGCAGCTGGGCACATTCGCAGCTTGGCCTTCCATTTATGAATGTGAACTTTCTCTGGGGGATGGAATCGGGGTAGGGAGTGGGGGAGATTGCTTCCACCGAGTGAGAGAGCTGAAACAGAGTTCCCAAGGAACTGAGCCACAGCTACTTTTTCCCACATCCCCAGGAAGCCGTCCTGTACTGCCCGCACTGGAATGACATCCAAGCTTCCTCATAGCTCCAAGCCCAGGCTTCCTGCAGGGGCAATCCCCTCGGTAAGGAGGCTCATTCTAGACTCCAACTTGGGCTTCTCCTATCTTTCCCTAGAGGGCATAAACTAAACCATCCCACTAGAGAGACCCTAACTCCTGCCTCGCTCAACTATTAATTTGACTTGAAACTCACCCCTCTTTCTCTGTAGGGATTTTAGCTGCAACCCTATTGTGGGCAAATCAGATTTACCTGCAGATCTCAGCCACCCAACATTTGGGGGGCACTTACTGCATGCACTGTGCTAGGTCCTGTGAGAGCATAAGTGAATTGTCCAGAAGGAGCTCCCAACCTCAGTGTGAGGGAGCTGTGAGCCACACCTGAGGATCCTGATCAGTTATATGAGCTATAGAAGGCTCCAGGTCAAGTAAACATTGAGGAAGGCAGGAAAGGAGCAGCTGGAGACAGAGCCACAGGAAGCGGTCTGGATTGAACAAACCACATGTGTGGCTGCAGGTTGCCCCAGCCATCACTCGGCCTCCTTCCTCCTGCCCTGGGAAGGCCTGGGCCCAGCCTGCACACCGTCAGGGCCAGGGTCTGTTCCTGCCAGAGGCAGAATGAGCAAACCTCAGCATATGGATTAGATAGGCCAGCAGAAGGATTTTGCCCATTGTCATTGGAGAAGTTGGAGATTCACTGGCTTTGGAGGACTTCCTGGAGGAGGGAGATGGGGGGTGGGGGGTGTGCTATCTGGGAACTCTAAAAGTGAGCGTTCCCTATATAGAGAGAAGTCTGGGAGATGGTAAGGAACAGAGACAGCCTTTCAGAATCCCTGGAGAGAAGCTGGTAGAGGAGAAGAGGCCATTCATTCCCACATCATGCATCTGTTCAAGCCTATTGAGCCTGCTGAGTTCCAAGGATATCAAAGTGGATATGGGATAATCTCTGACCTCCAAATGTCATAATGGAGTATCTTGCAGCCAAGTTGTAGGGGGTTATGCTTTGAGGCTGATAATGATGGCCAATCTCCAAAGATGTGAGAGGTAATGGAGAATGTGGGCGATGGGATAAGGACTGAAAACATGTTGGAGGCAAATTAATTGAGTAGCCTCTTATGCTGCTCCAAGAAGATCTGGCAGAGAAAGGGGAAAATTTCAACATTTATTGAGCCTCCCCCACATCTCAGGCACAGTAGGTACTAGGTGCTTTACATATATTATCTTATTGACTCCTCACAACAAGGCCACAAGGAGCACATTATTTTCTCCATTTTCTCCCCCAAGGAAAGAGAAGCTCAGAGAAGTTAAGATACTGGCTTAAGGTCACATACCTAATAAACAGCAGAGGCTGGGATGGGCTACTCCCAAGTCTATGTTCTACTTGTTAAAATCACTCCCTTTACCTTTTTTCCTGACATCTATGAAGAACCAGAGGTCCTGGGCCCTGGAGAGGGAGAGGTGACCCCACTTAACTGGAGAGCAGGGATTTGAACACTAGAGAGGAAGAAACTAATTGCTGGGAAGCAAGAATTTAGATTTGCTAATAGATTGAAAGTAGGGACAAGACTGGTACAGAGTGAGCCCAGTTCTGAGACTCTGGGCCTGGCAGAGCGGGTAGAACTCTCCAACCATGTGAAGTCCCTAAAAAAATAGGAAGGGACTGAGTACATCCCTCCCTGGGGAAGGTAGACTTACCTCCTGACCTACAGGGAGTTTGCATTTGCAAGATTAGCAGGAGGTCAAGGAGGTGGGGGCAGTCACCTCAGTCTAGCCCCAAGTTCTGCCCAGTGACCAACCATCGTGAAGATTTGACCAGGGAGTTTTAAGGCTGGTGGAAATAAAGGGAGGTGATCTACCCTGCAAGATCACCACTGGGCTGGAAAGGGGACACCCCCAGACCACAGTGACAAAAAGTGGAGTTCTAGGAGCTATTCTGCCTCACTCTTGCCATAGCCATTAAAGCTGTGCTTTCTGCCAGTTCCTAGCCCCCAGCCCTCCAGCTCAGAGGACCCGGAGACCATGAGACCGCCCTCCCAGCCAGGCTAATGAAACCTGAGCACTTCTCCCCTTCCGAGAAGGAATGTTCCTTAAGAGCAGCAGCTGCCACTTGTCCCCACAGGCCAAAAGTGCCTTTCCCTTGAGACTAAAGCCCCCAACAGGAGCAGAGCAGGAACAGGATTAGGTGGCTTGTTTACATGTGTTTGGCTTCCCTGAGTTTGGGAGCCCAGCTTTTCCCAGCCGAGGACAGGACTCTGGGCCTGCCAGAGTGGAGGAAGGCTGCCAGGAACGGGGTGTCTGGGGACAGGGTCAACCTCCCCACCCTCCTCACCCGCCTAGGGTGCATGCACACGCACACACACACACACACACACCATCCCAGGCCAAAACCCAGTCAGGCCATGTGTTTATTGAGCATCTGTCATGCACCCAACACTGTGGTAGGCAGTTGGGGGGAATTCAAGGAAAGATCCCTCTTTCCCTCAAAAGATCTGCAATGAAGGCCAGGGAAAGAGGACACAGAAAGAGCACCATTATGCTATATGTCCACGATATCAGGCCAACAGGAAGCATTGAAGGAGTCAAGAGAATGGGCCATGGGCATACCCAGGGTGAGTCAAGACAAGCTTTCCTGCAGAAATGTGGCACCCAGAACCAAGTCCCCGCCCCCTAGCCCAGGCCAGTTAGCCCACAGACCTGCCCTCCTGGGAGGTTTGGGAAGTTGTGGGGAGTGTGATCTGAGCTGGTGGATCAGCAGAGACCCCTAGTGGCCTGGGGGTGGATGGCAGACAGCTGGGGTGGGGTAGAGTGGGAGACAGTGCCCCCCAGCCCACCGCCATCTGCTTACCCCCCCCCACCCACCCACACATTCCTAGGGAACGGCACTGGTTTCTCTAAAATCCTCAGCTGGAAAGAACTTTGCAGCGTCATCCAGTTCGAATCCCCTGCTTTACAGGCATCCTAGTAAGATAAACATTCTGGCTGTTTCAAAATAACTTAAAGGACAGTTTTTCTATCGGTTTTTTTTCCTTCACTCCTTCCTTTCTTCCTCCCAACACAGTTTATTCCAGGAATTTCTTCCTTCAGCGGAAGTTAAGTCTCCCCGGGGCAACATAAGCCCTTTCCCTGTTAACAGCGAAGACCCGTGGCTCCAGGGACTGACCCGGCTCCTCCTAGGCCAACAGCAGACCCTGAGGTCAGAGTTCACAGTCATTGTCAGGTCACGCCCCACCCTCCCACCCTCTACTTCCAAGAGTAATCCCAGAGACTTTCACTTTTTCTTCAGTAAGGTTTCCTTTTGCACAAATCATCTTTTTTTGTTCTCAAATGAGATTTGGAGTAAAACTCACCACAGTGAACACCGCGGCGCAGAAAGAGTGGCCGACGGCCCCAGGCGGCAAAGGCTTTGCAGCTTGTCCCCGGGTGGGGATAGGAGGCGCAAGCTGTCAGCCCATCTAAAGCTGCTCCCCTAACCTTGCTGTGCCTGCTCCTGAGAGGTTCTGTGCCTCTCTGTGTCTCAGGGAAACAGCACTCGAGAATCAGCAGTGGGACAGCTTCTGGGGAGGCCTGCAGAGCCCAGCTCGTGAGTTTCCATCCAAGTCGTGGGTCACCTGGTCCAGGCCCTGCCACTGCATTCCTGGGAAACTCTATGGACATTTTCAGCTTTGGGGCCTATTTCGTACTCTGAAAGCACGTCCTACTGCTAGAAAGTAGGAGACCGCACGCTTCCCAGTTAGATGGGATGGCTCAACCAGGGAAGCCAGGCTTCTGGCAACTTTCCGATGCTGGGGGACACCACAGACATGTTCCTGGTGGGACAAGGCAGAGCTCTTGACCTAGACAACCAGCTCTGAGCCCCTGGCTCCTGGACAGTTTGGGCAGGGATGGGGGGACTCTGG
The DNA here is from genome assembly GCF_023721935.1 of Panthera uncia. Classification (NCBI taxonomy): domain Eukaryota; kingdom Metazoa; phylum Chordata; class Mammalia; order Carnivora; family Felidae; genus Panthera; species Panthera uncia. The sequence goes on along the minus strand of NC_064808.1, from coordinate 89,450,191 downwards.
ATGCAGAAGAACGTCACGAAAACTGTACCACATGTGCTCCTCACCTCTCTTTGGGCGCTAAGAAGGACACAGCTCTATTTGGGTCCAGACACATCATCCACCTGGTTTGGAGTCTGATAAGCCCCAAGAAGAAGCTGTCAAGAAGATGAAAATACTGTGTGCTTAGCCAACATCTTCTCCCCAAGGGGCTTCCTCTGCTCACGTAGTAGCTCCCTCCTCAGAAAAGACCGTAGACCATTCCCAGGGCTTCAGAGCCCCCTTGTCTCCATAGACAAAGGCTCCAGAGAGCCAGACCTTGGGCTTGACCTGAAATGGCTGCAGTCAGGTCACAGAGCTCGTCCAAGACAGGGACGCAGCTCCAGCTCTGGAGCTTGGCCTGGGCCCGGGAACGTCTTAGGCAGGAATGAGCCGGGCATGTGGCAAGAACCGGTCACTGTGACTAGGTCGGCAGTCCCAGATGAATCTCCACTGCTGCTAAGAACCCAAGTGGCTCTAGGGACCTTCTAGGACAGGTTTTAAATCCTGACTATGCCAAGCCCAGCTCCCCGGGTGAGTAGCGTTAGCCAAAGGAAGCGGAAAATGATTTATTGGGTGTTCAAATGTGCCAGGAACCTTGCTTCTGTCAAGCCTGGATGTCTGATTCCAAGGCACATCTCTCTCTCTCTGAGCATCAGCGCAAGAGCCGAAGGACCCGCATGCGAGGCACAGCTGTGACTCCAGGAATTCACTTTGGTTCTCTGGACCTCAGTTCCTCTTCAGACAAATAGAATAATCTCTCTCCCGATGACACCATCGTAGTGGGGAGATTAAAATGAAATAGCATGGTGAAACCATTGTTAATATTCGATACGTGCAACGAAGAGGTAGTCTCAGACCCACTGATCTCTGGGACCAGCTGAGGGAGGTTTCTAAATATACAGATTGCTGAGGGTCTGATTCAATGATGCTGAGAATCTGTGTCTTTAAAAACTCGCCAGGGCTCTGGCAGGTTTGTGAAACAGCTCGTATTTACAAATGTAAGGGGTGGATGTTATTCCCCCACACCTCAGCGATGCCAGATTTTGCTTCCTCTTTTTTTTTGCCCAGCTAAGACGTGGCCAGCCCTGGCCCTGCCCATGATCTCTGTCCCTGAAGCTCTACATTCCATTCCTTTGCTGATATCACTTGGCTGCCTCTGGGCACGTCCCAGCCAACGACCCCAGAGTAGGAGGAAAGGGTAGGAAAGAAAAGAGTCTGATCTCATGCATAAGGCAAATTGCCTTTAGTTACCCAAACTCAGAACCTGGCATGGAGACTAGCAAAACCACAGGGCAGAGAACCAGCCAGAGCTTGAATAAGCAGGTGAAGCATCCAGGCTCCTCACCCTTCTGCCTCTGGCAAGCAAATATGTGTGCTGGTTGAATCCCAAAACACACATCTTGTATTTATTTTACTGATTTTGCTTGTGTTTCCCTAACCTTGCTGGATACTTTTTCGGGGGAAAAGAAAGTCTGGGACAACTTTTTATGTGTGAAATTCCCAAATACCTTTCCCCATGAGGAGCACCGTGGCATGAATGATTCCCGACAAGAGATTATTGAAAAGTCATTTCCATCAGTTTTAGGGGGAGAGGCAGGGAGGGGCGCCCTCTTCTATTCAGTGTACCTTCCGACTTCACCTCAGCTTCAAATAACATCAGCATTGGTTTACATCCTATGAGACTTGTTGGCTGGGGTATTGGGAACGAGGGCAGGATCGACCTTAGATGGACACATAGCTAAAAACAGGCTTTGAGGGCTCCTGGATGTCAGCACTGGGCCAGACACATTTTATGAATGAGACTGAGGCTCACAGAAGGGCCATCACTTGCTGATTCCCAAGTCTCTCATCTTTCCTCTGGGGCCCATGCTGCCCCTGTACTTCCAGGGTTTGATTGTTTTACCTGTTCACCTTGCCTCCAGTAACTATGTGCTGAACCCCTGTGATTCCAGGAGCACCTCGTAGCCCAGTTCTTGGCACAAGGTGGGTGTTCAATATTTGTGGATGAAGGAGGGCTGTGTTCTAGTCCCATTGCTGCGAACCAGCTGGGGGCCTTGGGTGAGTCACTTGAGTTTATAAGCCTCAGTTCCTTATTTTTCCTCAGGGAGTTGGAATATGTGGCTTTTAAGGAATCTTCTTTAGGCTTCTGAAGGTCCGACTCAGTGTTAGATTTGAATTGCTTGAGTGGGGAGGCCAAGAGTTTGGCTCAAAGAACCTCTAGACCTTCCCTGGAGGCTGAAGACCGAAGCTTCTCCCAGTCCTGAAACAAAAGCTAGGAAGGTAGGGGCCTTTTCTCCCCCCTGATTTAGTCTATTTTCTTGACTATTTACTTGACTGTTGACTGTGTAAATTCTTACAGCTCATGCCCTGTGACTCCAGGCTTTGAGCATGAGAGTGTCAGCCCTAGACAGCCATCAGACGGGTCACCTGGTTCAAGCCCTGTCGTCAGATGAGGAACTATGGTCAGAGGAGCTCGGAGACCCACGCAGGTCTCGTACAACTCCTTTTGCTGCATCTCATTGGCCACCCTTCTTGCTTTCTCCAAATAAAGCCTAGACACCCCAGCCTCTCACACACCCAAATCCTTCCTCACAAGTTCTCCCCACACTGAGCAGGCAAGCAGGGAGGACTTATTGCAGGCTTCGTGCGAGGCAAGCGGAGTCCCTCAGCATCCAAGGACTTCCTTGCCCAGCTGTTACATGGCAATGACGAGGTGACCGGAGTGCCAGGGAGAAAAATGGTCTTCTTATCTGCTTTGGCTACTGCAAAAACAAACTGGAAGGATTGCTTATGGGGAAAATGGGGGCTGGCAGGTTGATAGCACGGGGCAAAGGGAGACTCTGTTTGCAGTGGGATTCGGTGTTGTGAGCTGGAGGTAAAGGAAGGAATCGATGAAATGTGCAGACGGGTGGCTGAGGTTGAGGCTCCTATGAGATGTCCTTAGGAGGCAGGTTATAAAGAGACTAGGGTGGCTGTCTTTTCTTATGATTTAACAAGTATTTTAGTAGCTACTGTGTGCCAGGCACCTGAGCTAGGTGCTCAGGTTACAAAGATAAAACATTGGAGGCCACTTATGTGTGGAGCTTGGTGTAATAAAAAAAATGTCATCATAGGTGGGTGAGGAAGTGAGGTTCTGGGGGAAGACAGTGTCAGGGAAGGCATCCAGAGACAACAGTGTGAAGGGTGAAGAGGTGGTAAGCAGATAAAGCCTGGTCCTCAGCCCTGGCCACACGTTAGAACTACTTGGGGAGTTTTTAAAACGCCAAAGCCCCAACCACACCCCCAATCAATGAAATTAGAATCTCTGGGGTTGGAACTCGGGCATCAATATTGGAAATTCCCAAGTGAAGCTGAAGTGGGGACCACTGGTTTATGAGATAATTTATGTCTCAAGTTTCAGAAGAATGGAATGGCTAAGTGGGTAAATATTGTTGGTTGGTTGGTTGGTTGGTTGGTTGGTTGGCTGGTTGGTTGGCTGACTGGTTGGTTGGTTTTTAATATTGAGCCTTCTTATTCACCCCTTCTAGGAGGCCATAAGAATTGTCTGTCAGATTTGGGTCCTGGGAGGAGCAGGAGGAAGGGAGGAGGGCAGGCAAGAAGGAAGAAAAGGGGAGGAGGAATTTGGGGCTGTGGCATCTAAGCATTTAGTGACATTGTCACAAACCACACACCTCCCTTACTGCCAGGACCTCCTGCAGAATTCCCCCAATTCCATGTCTGGAGTCTCCAATAACCCCCAGGGGATTGTGGTCCCAGCCTCAGCGCTCCAGCAGGGCAACATCGCCATGACAACCGTCAACTCCCAAGTGGTGTCAGGTTGGTGCAGGGGATTGTGGGGAACACTCCTGGGAGGAAAATGGGGTGCCCCAAGGTGGGGGGGCAGGGTACTGTAGGAACTATCTTAGGAAATGGGAAGGGGTGTCCCCTGCCAAGGAGGGGCTCCTAGCTCGTTTCCTTGACTAAAATGCTCTATAAGTTTATAGATGCTCAGCACCAAGACCTGATTGTGATGGTTCAGAACAAATTTGGGTCAGAGTCTCATGAGCCCCTCAAAACCAGATAAAGCTATTGTCCCTTCCCCCAAACAGTTCCCACCAGAGGCTCTGCTCTCTGGACCCTGTTCCCATCCCACCCACCCCCACAATAGGGGCTGAATGCCTCCAGAATAGAGGGTGTTTGCATAGGAGTGCCAAGGGATTTGGAAATCCTGCTTGCCCTCACTCCTACCCACCCCCATGGCAGGGGACCCAAAAACTGGTTGTCTCCTCAGGTGGAGCCTTATACCAGCCTGTTACCATGGTAACCTCCCAGGGTCAGGTGGTCACCCAAGCAATCCCCCAGGGAGCCATCCAGATCCAGAACACACAGGTGAGTGTGTGTGCATAGGGCATGCACTTGGGCATGGGTATGGGGGAGGGCAGCTGTAATTGTTTACCATGTGCTGGGCACTTTACACAAGTAGCTCATCTCATCTTTATTATTCCTCCAAGAGAGACCAGTTACCCCCAGTTCACAGATCAGAAGCCGGGTGTTGGAAAGGCTTTATCAACTCCTGGGATTTCACTACCTGGGATTTCACTCAAAGGATCTTCCACCTCCTATTCCTGGTCTCCACCCCGAGCCACTCTGTAGCTCAGTGGGATAGAGCAGACACACAAGTGGCGGGGAGTAAGAGGATCTGAGGTCAGGCCTGAGATGTGACATTAGCTCTGTCATCTTGGATGAGTCGCCTGATCTCTCTGAGTCTTGGAGTTCTTATCCACAGAAGGGGGATTCACACCAGCTGCACAGAGCCCTCCCAACCTGCAGGGCTCTGTGAGTGCTGACCATGATAATAGGTAGGAAGGTGCTTTGCAAACTGTGAAGTACCCTAGAGATGCTAATAACTAGTAGATGGTTTCTGGCAAATTTGTCTCTCCTATACCCTCCACATGTCCCTATTTCCTCTGTGTCCTCTCTCATCTCCTTCTCCACGCCTCTTCCTCTTTCTTCTTCTTCCTGTCTCCCATTCTCTGAGGGGCTGGTGCACGGTGACAGGAAAGGTGACCTCCCCAGGGCCCTAAGAATGAGTTGCAAAAGGGGGTTGGCAGCGAGAGCCTGCCGTCACTATAGCAACAGGTCCCTAGCTGCTGGCCCGCCAGCCTGCTGATGCTGATTTTTTCTCCACGTGCCCTGAAGGTTAACCTTGACCTCACCTCCCTCCTGGACAATGAGGATAAGAAGTCCAAGAACAAACGAGGAGTCTTGCCCAAGCATGCCACCAATATAATGCGTTCTTGGCTCTTCCAACATCTCATGGTGAGTGTGTGTATATTGGGGGTGTGGAGTTGCAGCATGGGGCATGAATAATTCCCCCAGGGTCATACTCTGCTGTCGTCCCCAGATCTCCACAGGGTGTGGCCCCAGAGAGAGGCTCTCTGATAGAGATCTCATCTTCCAGAGACCGGGTCAGATGGGAGGATTTAGTGGGGCCTAAAGCTGGGACACTCTCTCTAGTGCTTGCTACTGACATGAAAAAGCGTGACATCAAATGAGGGAATGGGGATAGACATGTTCTGAAGAGAACTAAGGACTGGGAAAGTGTCTCATGAAGGCGGTGAGATTCCACGGGGTCAGGGCTGTGGTTGCTACAGGTGGCCACGCACACCCCTGCCCTTCTCCCATGGAAGAAAATGATGATTCTCAGCTCGTGCTCTTCTGTTTCCCGGAGTCCTCACCACTGGGGTAGCACTGTATGTGTGTCCCTTTTCCCTGTCCCTCTGGTCAGAACAATGAGGCACGGTGCTGGGGAGTGGTGGCTGTGACCATCGAGTCTGGAGGGAACAGCCCAGGGAGAAATCTCCTTCCTTACGTAACAACTGCCTTCATAAGCCTCTATGGTTGCTTCCATAAAATGGCAACACAGCCTTGGGTTTCAATGTAATGTCTATAGAGAGCCTGCTGTGTGCACTAACATGATGGCAGTTGTGTGCTGTATACATTGTTAGCAGCAGCAGGTAGGACTTCGGTTGAATGTCAGGACTGAATTTGAAACTATAATCCCCTAGCATCATTCAAAAGTTGTAGCAATAAATGAAGACCAATGGCCATGTCTGGGCTGCCTGTGTAGGATGTGTGTGCATGCGTGTGTGTGTATGTTTGTGCACGTGTGTGTGTATGTTTGTGTGTGTGTTTGTGTATGTGTGTGTGTTTGTGCGTTTGTGTGCGTGTGTGTGTGTGCACGCACACACATGTGCGCACGCACATACATGTGCGCACCAGAGTGGGAGGGTAAATTCTGGATGCACCAGCAAACTGGCAGGAGTCTGCGAGGTCTTGGCCTGGCAGTACAAAGACAGACAGAAGCAAACAAATACCAAGGACTGTCTTGGCCTGTGAAGTGTGGGAAAGAACGGGGAGTGAGGGAAAGTCTTTCTTCAGAGAGGAGAGGAATCAAAGGGATCATGGGAATTAGTCAGTTGGTCAATCAGCAACGCTTTATTTGAAATGGGAGTGCCTCGGAGCGCCTGGGGGGCTCGGTCAGTTAACGGCTCAGGTCATGATCTCGCGGTTTGTGGGTTCAAGCCCCTCGTCGGGCTCTGTGCTGACAGCTCAGAGCCTGGAGCCTGCTTCGGATTCTGTGTCTCCCTCTCTCTCTGCCCCTCCCCCACTCATGCTCTGTCTCTCAAAAACTGAATAAACATTAAAAAAAAAAATTTGAAGTAAGAGTACCTCCAGAAGCCATGAAGCCCAAGCCTGGGCCATCATTCCCAGATATGGGCATCTTAGGGACCCTGCCCTGGAAGTGCTGGGCCCACACGCCCAATTAACAGGAAGAATTGTTCAACGGTGACCAGTGAGGGGCTGGAGCTCTGCCTCTCCCCTCACATGGCCAGCCCCCAGCTCTAAGGTCTTGAGGCCACCCCAGTGAAAGCTGAGGAAGCAAAATTTGGAAGCACCACCTAGAGAACAACCAGGAACCTAATTTGGAGAGAGGGGGTTGGAAGGCTACGGGTCAAGGTGAGGAGAGGAGGTTGGAGAGACTCCAGGAACTTAGTGTTGAAGCCAGGAGCAGGGCCCGGTATGGAGGCCTCCCTCAGGCCTCCTGGGAGCAGCTCTGACTCAGTAGCCGAAGACGGTGGTGGGGATGCCCAGGCCTCTTGCCTGTCCTGGTTTTCCACACCATCAGGGAGCCCCGGTGGCCCTGTGAGCCCTGTGTCCATGCTACAACTCCCAGCCCCACCTGTGGGAAGAAGGGCTCCCTGGGAACGATCCATTTCTGTGCCCTGGCCCATCATACCCAGCATGGGGGCAGCCGTCCCTCTCCCATCCCCACCCTGCCACGGGTCCAGAGCTGGCTCCACACCTTGTGGCCCAGTGATGTGTAACTCTACACTATGAGTGTGGTTGAAGCTCATGGGCGTTTGAGGGAGCCAAACCTGAGCTCAGATCTAGACTCTACCTCTTACTCTGTAACCTGGACATACTCACCTCTTGTGAAGATGACGAAGAAGCAACGGAATAATTGCCAAGATCCTGGCACACCGAGGGGCTTAATACACATTAGTTCCCTGTCCTTCCTTCCCTGCCTCCCCCACCCCATGCATTTTTGAAGACTGATGTGAACATACCTGCAATATCATCCCTGAGGGGGAGAAAAGGCAAGCATAGGAGGGGAGAGGAGGCTGCAATACCATTTCCCCTGCCCACAAGCCCAGGCGCCCAGGCCAGCACCTGCACTGACCCCTGCGGGCTCCTGCTTCAGCTACCTGCCACACCCCATTTGCAACTCGCCCCTGACTTAAGTCTTGAGACTACAGCGTCACCCTATCTGTCCCTCCTGGCTGTGTCTCCCCTCTGACCTTGGACTTCAGTTTACATCCTGCCCTTTTGCCCCCTTCCTGCTGAACCCCCCTCTACAGCTTAGGGCCGTTTTTTTCCACTCGATGGCCACTTCCAGCCAGACTGGGGATGGTGGGAAGGTAGAGGTGGAGAAGAGGGGGGGTAGTCACTGAGCACAAAGAAGAGGGGGAGGAAAGACCCAGATCGGCTCTACAAAAGGAACTGGGAACCATTGAGAGGGCTTGCTGAAAAGCATGAGTAAGACTTTCTGCCCCACACCCTCCCACCCTGGACCCTCTCCAGCTCCGAGCGCACTCAGTGCGGATACTATTAATAAAGCACTTAACATTGGCAAAGTCCTCCCTCGGTTAATGCCTTCCTCACAGCGGCCATCAGGAGAGGACAAGGGAGTGACCCCTAGCCCTTTAAAAAAGTCACAACTCAGAACCTCTAGACCGGAGAAGGAAGGGATGGGGAGATGTCCAGACTCTAGCGACACAGCACGGCACAGCTGTCGCCTGCAGGCCCAGGCTGGGCCATGGATCAGCCTGGCTACCCAGACACAGGTGGACGCACATGCCCCCAAACCCCAGCTCAGGAGAGGCTATGAAGACTGGGTAGGGGAGCACAGCAGAAAGAAGACAGGCTTTCAAGACAGACACACAGGGGCATGAACTGAGGTCCTGCCCCCAGCTGTGCAATCTCTTGGAGTCTATTTCTTTGAAAAAAGATAATACCCATTTCTCATGCTTGAAAAATTAAATGGGATCACATGTATAAAGAGCCAACCTTGGTACATAGTCACATTTGAGAAATACGAATCCTCTTTGAACTTTCTAGAACAGTGCAAGGACTTAGTCTAGGACTAAGAGCAAGTTTTTGAGACTCGGGCCCACAATTTGTGCAAATTAGAGGTGGACAGCTGATCTGTTGTTCTGATCTATAATACTTACTGATTTTGCCATCTTTTGACCCTAAAAATGTACTGAAGAATACCATTACTGGCCTGTTCTGCGTATATATGTGTATGTGTGAAACCTCCATGTCTTTCTCTGACTCAATTGTAAATTACTCCAGGATAGAGATCATACATTACATCTCTCCTGTGGGTCCTAAAGATTTGCTTCCCAAAGTGTGCACCTTTATAGGATGTTACAGGCGTTGCTCCCAAGACAGGTTAAATGAGTTGGGGAAAATCTGGGTTATACAAAGTTTAGCTCAGTTCTTGATTCTTAGTGAATGTGCAAGAGGGGTCATGATTGGAAGATTTCCCCAAACATATTTGATCACTCGAAGACCGCCTTTGTTTTCATTGTCACTTTGAGGAACAACTCTGAGACTGTAGCTCTTGGGAGATACAACTCTGCGGTAATGCCTTATGGGCATAGAGTAGCTGTTCAAGTTTTAGGAAAATAGGGTAGAAAAAAGTATGAAAAAGGACAGATCTCAATATACAGTAGACGTTCTCCTATCCAGTACAGTGGGGACAACCCATTTGTTGATGGCTTAAATGGAAAAGTTGGCTGAAGAAAGGAACAGCCATTAAAAAGATACATTTCAGAGGCACCTGGGTGGTTCAGTCGGTTGGGCATCCAACTTCGGACCAGGGCATGATCTCGCCATTTGTAAGTTCGAGCCCCACATGGGGCTGTTTGCTGTCAGTGCAGAGCCCAATTTGGATCCTCTGTCTCCCTCTCTCTCTGCCCCTCCCCCACTGACACTGTCTCCCTCAAAAATAAAAAAATAATTAAAAAATAAATAAGAACAAAAAGATACATTTTATTTTAATGTAGAATATATGCACACACGTTGGTTTGCAAATGTCCTGATAGAGGGGGGAAGATCTTTTTCTGATTAAGGGTCATACTTTTACCAGCACAGACCTCTCCTATAGTAGAACATCTATAAATTCCATCCTTATTTAACATCAATAAGAACTTTGATGTCTGGGAAGTAATCTGGCTACGGGATCTTTCTAGACTTTTGTTATGTATTCCAGCCTCTTAAATTTGCCTCACCGATCCTAACTATGTGGCATTTTTAAGGAAATCGGAATCTCGAATCTTTCCAAAGCATTCCACTTAGTTTTCTTAGCAAGAATAACCTTCTTTTTGCACTTCGATGGTATTGGTTTACAGAATAGTTAATTAAATCACATGATTACACTAGCACATATAGCCGGAGTAAACCAGTCTGGATACAAACACTGCCAACTTCCCGAGAAGCAGATACTATTGTCTAATGAACATTCTACACAGTAGCCTGTTCACCTGGAGCATCCAGGACAATGTGGACATTAGTTCACCTGGGTTGCAGAAGAGATGGAGAGCATATGCTAAATCCACAGTCTCGATGAGTAGAGATTGTTCATTAAAATTCTGTCATAAATACTAGTCTTTTCTGTTGTCTTCTTTCCCTCGGGGAGAAGCTCGTATTCTTTGACTCCTTTCGTCCTGTGTGTGAGGCTTCTTGTCATTTCCACTGTTGTGTGGCATTAGCAGCTACAGAAATAGATTCAGATGACAGAATGCTCCTGAACTGGGACTTTCCCCCCAGAGCCTTTTTTGCTGTGAGGCTGCAGTGAGATTGGGAAGGTTTCATCCATTAGCCGCTTGCTATTGGGTCCCCAAAGAATCCAGTGATATTTTCTTACTATTGCCTTTTGGTTGAAAGAGGCCAGACTCCTGCTGGAAGCAATCACTCCATAGCAAACCCAGGCTGGGGGAGAAACCCCAGCAGAGGGTCCTCTCCACGGAGGAAGGAGAGAAAGGCTCCGCTCTCCTTGCCCAGCTTCTGCCCCCCAACCTGTTCTCGAGATCCTAGCACCCCTGGCCCTGCCGGGTCACTCTGCTCATCTCCACCCAAAACATGACTGTTCTCTGTGCTGCTGCCACTGAAGCACTTTATAGAATATTCTCTGCATGTCGGGGGAGGGGGGGCGGTCCCAGAGAAGAAACCAAGCCCCAGCAGCCCCTGCAGGGCGGGGGACAGATCTATGCGAAGCATCTTCAGACATCATCTCATTGAATCCACCCAGCCAGTTGCCCTCATTTTACCAATAACAAAACTGGACTCAAAGGAGGGAACCTATTCCCCAATATCTCACGGGATTTGAGCCCAGGTCTGTGGTGCCTCGCAGCTCTAATACGTCACCCACTAGGCTACACTGCCTCTGCATTGGCCCAAGAAACACCACAGCATCTCTGGGCTCCCATGCCAAGTCTAGGTGAAGTAACGGAAGCTGCGAGCAGAGGCTCTCAGTGGAGACAGAGAGCCCTGTCCTGGGGGTGGTGGGTGGGATGCAGGACTTTTATATGCCAGCCTTAGTTTCCAGACGCAGTGAGGCCGCCTCACCCTCCCTTCCTTTCCTCTCCCTTCTTCATCCATCACATTCACAGCGCCAGTGTGGCATCCAGCCAGGGTCACAGTTGTGCGCTGCTCACAGCCATCTCACCCGACCCTGTGTCCCAGGTGGCTGCCTTTCCACCTGGCCACACGCAGCTGAAGGGCCTTTCTCCGGGGCCCTCGTCTGAAGTCTGATGATGTCACAAAAGCTGAGAGCATAAAATGTACCAGCGGACTTCTCTTGGTGGTTGTTTTTTTTTTTTTTTAATTGAAATGTAATTTACATACCATATCATTCACCCCCTTTTTAACTAAATTTGGAGATGCTTAGTATATTTAGAGTTATACAGTCATCACCACTAACAAATTCCAGAATATTTTCATCACTGAAACAATTTCTGTACCCATTAGCTACTACTGCTCCTGGGCCCTAGAAACCAGTAATCCACTTGCGCTCTCTGAGGATTGGCCCATTTCAGATATTACATGAATGGAATCATAAAATGTGTGGTCTTCCGTGTATGGCTTCTTTCACGCAGCAGAATGTAACCAAGGTTCATCCCTATTGTAATACGTATCAATGCTTCCTCTGTTTTATGGCAGAACAGTATTCCATTGTATGGATAGAACACATTTTGTTTATCCACTCATCAGTTGGTAGGCATTTGGGTTGTTTCCACTTTTTGGCCTCCGAATAATGCTGCTATGAACATTCCCCTACTCTGCATGATCCGAGCCCGTCCTTATCTTCGTGAGTCTTTGTCAGATCCCCAGCTATTGGAACCCTCCATGCTGGGCTTATCCCCGCTGGGTGAAACAGGCTGCTGCATCCATGGGCATACCGTGTGCCCTGCATATGGGCTCCTGACCAAGGAGAGGGTGTGGGCATGAAATCCAGCTGTAGCTTCTGTGCCTTGGCATTATCTTCAGTTACTCAACAAATACTCTACATGTGCCTTGCCACCTTCCCTGGGCCTACCATTGTATTAAGCCCCAAGGAATTATACATCTGTCCCTGTCAGAGACCCACTAACATATTCCGTCTACAGCTGACTTAGAAAACAGTGACGTCTCTTACAAACAGGAAGAGTGCGTGGTCTATGGAACGGGCATGGTTCTGGATGTGAGTGCCATACCCCTTCTACCTAGCCAGGGGTACCTGGGGCAAGTTGCTTAACCCCATCAGGCCTCAGTCTCCTCTGCTCTAAAATGGGAATGACAATATCCAGCTCACAGCATCGTAGTGAGGGTAGAGTAAGATGATAGATGTGACAGTATTTTGTCCTGATACAGACACCGCCATTGTTGCAAAGGCGCCCGTCTCCCTCCGGGAGTCCCCATAACCTGCCCTGTCTCAGAAAGAGCTGAGAGAAATCTTAACACTTCTAGGGAATCTGTAGGGAAAAGTAAGAAAACTTGAAAAGCAAAATCGGAGGGAATTAGAAAGACCATTTTTGTTCCAGAATATCTTGTCTGCTACTTTTTTCCTTTAACTGTGTCACACTATCTGAAATTCCACTCATCAGATATCCACTTAAAGGTATCCAATCCCTGTCAAAAACAGATGCCTATTGAGAGACCGGGACGCCATCATTCCTTCACAGCTTAGTATGAATTAGTTCCAAAGCTTGCTGTTTTACTCCCACTCAGCTAAGATCCACTTCATGGGAGGAGTACCAATGCTTGTTAGTGGTAGAAAATGAAGATCAGGACATTTTTTAACACAGCATTTTGGGGAGGCAAACCAGGCTGACATGCCAGGGAAAAGGTTTCTAGCAATTGTTCTGTTTCTAGCAGATTCTTCGAGGTCCCTGACCTTTTGAGAATCCGATGAAAGTTTTATCTGCATCATCATGAATATAGTTTCAGGAGATTTGACCCTGAAGTCCCAGCAACCAGAGGCCTCAGATTCAAAAAGCTGACCACAGGGTCACACGAGGGTCCTGGGGCTGGTGAGAAAAGGTGCTCAGAAGTGCCAGCAGGGAAAGGAAGGAGATCCAAGTCTGTGCTTACCATCTCAGAATTTACTCAGGTCTAGTCTGCCACCTGAAATTACAGTGAGATCTCTTGTTTGTCCCTGAATTCTGTGGGTTCCTTTCCACCAGAACACAGATCTTTAACTAAATCGGCCTTTGGGGCTAGCCTGGAAAGCTAGCTGTTAAAACAAAATAACTTGATTCTATGGGGAAATGTAATCCAAGTCCCAAGTATCGTATCTATCCACCAACACCTAAGCTTCAGGTATGAGACATAATTTCCGCAGTCAAGGGACTGATCATTTAACTGGGGGGATAAAGTATACACAGAAACCAGGAGTGGTCAACCCATGATGTAATCAAGCACTAACACACATACACACACACACGTACTCCAGGGGTCCGAGAACAGAGGACTCAGTATAGGTGAGAGGAGTTTGACCATCTGTGTTGGTCAGACACATCCGGATTAGTGTGTCCAGTACTGAGGATCACATTTCAAAAGGTCCTTTGGCAAGTTGTGTCCAGAGAAGAGCGGTCAGGATGGGGAAATGTCTGTTCAAATGACTACCAGGAAACGTGTCATATGATGATTGGTTAAGAGGACTGGGGATGTTTGGTCTGTAGAAAAGATGTGTTCCTTATAAGGAACGAGGGTTTTGGAGGTACACAGGCCTGAGACTGATCCCAGCTCCATTTTGTACTTGCCATATGACCTTGAACAGATCAACTAGCATCTCTGATGTTAATTTCCTCTTCATAAAGTGGAGACAATAATACCCGCCTGTGGTGAAGATGATCAATAATATGTTAAAAAGCGCAGTGCCTGACAGATGGTCGAGCCCAGAGGTGGAGTGGACGTGGTTAAAGATACAGGGGGTGTGATTCTTGGCTCTGACACTCACTGCTTGTATAACCTGGAGCCAGTTTTTTTAACCCCTCTGGGCTTAGTTTTTCTCATGCGTGAAATGTGAAGAAGGATGCCCGTTTTATAGGTGCTTAGAAAATTCAATGAGAATACATGGCAGGTACTTTGACAGGGTAAGTATTCAAAGTTAACCAAAAACTATAGACATCCCATGCGTGGTGGGTAGCTCTTGTCATGAAGTGAGAGGCAGTGCTAGAGGCCCCTGTGTGACCTCAGAGGACAGTGTAGGCTCTCTGGATGAGTAGGGAGAAGACTTGAGTTCAACAGAAAGACCTTCTCCACCATCAGAGCAAAGGGCTGCCGCACCGTGTCCATTGGCTCCGCAGAGCCACGTTTCCCCACCTTTTCCGAGATGGTGCACACAGAAAATGACAGTAAACCAACTACGTTGCTTGTAGCTGGAGACCAGCCAGGGGACTCCCACCGCCCTAGACCCCACCAAGCCACCTTGGCACTATCCCTGCACACCTGTAAGTTGTTGGGGTGCATCGCCGAGAGCACTGGCATCAAGGACTCCTGCCCAGTGGGAGAGCTGGTCTCAGAAACTTCGAAGGCTCTGTGCAATACAGAGATGTTGGTTTTTAACAAGCCCCGCAGGTGATGCTGATGAACCAAGTTAAGGTTCAGTGGGGGAACTGGGACTTGGGCGAGGCCTGGAAGGGTGGCTAGGATTTAGGACTGGGTAGAAAGAGAAAGAGGAGTTGTTCGGGTAAGAATTCTCTCCCCACTGACCACCAGTGCCCCCTGTCTGGCCTGTGATTATTGCTGACCAAAGAGAGTGACCCCTCCTTCTAGTGTTATGAGCATGAAATCCTCCTTTCCCCTTACTCACTCCCCTGGAGGATGGGGAACTCTGTGGCTCTTTGTCGTGCCACGACTTGTCTGTCCCATGGTGCTCAGGCATTGTACCTGTAGAGCTTCAGTGGAAGATACATGAGGAGCTAGAAGAAGTCAGGCCAGCCATGTCTTGACACGTTCATCTCTCTGTGCCAGAGAAACATTAGGTCTTGGATTCCTGCCAGTGATGTGACACCGTTTTCTCACACCCACCCTTCATGTGGGATGGAGAGGGCACAGTTGAAGCTGCCCTCCAACTCCCCCAGGACAGACAGTGTTGGAGGCGTGCCCTGGGGCAGCTCTAGTCCCAGGGCATGGGCCGCACTGGCTGCTTCAGCAGCAGTGAGTCCCAGGGGAGGAGGTGAGATTGGTGGTCTCCATTAAAGATGGGACCTTGTTGACAATAGATTGGGCAGCCGCAGGGCTGGATGGAGCCCATGAGAGAAGACGGGGGGTGGGGGGGTAAGAGACCACTGGCATGCACTGTGTCCCAGGACCCTCCCTGTGGGAGCCTGCAGTTCTCAAAGATGCCACCTGAAAAATGGCCAGGGGAGATTTACAACCTCACGGCTTCCCCCAAGAAGCCCGAGGCCCATGTTCGGGGGAAATACCCCATCGTGTGTGCACAGGGACTGGAGCAGTCCCAGAATCCAGGAGATAAAACCATTTGAAAAAAAGGAGCACATCTCTACATGCGCGGAAGGAGCTGCCGGGGACTCCTGCCATGTGTCAGAAAAAACAACCTGTGGCTTTTTCCCAGAGACGGAACCACGTGTGCCAAGCAGCAGATTGATTTTATTCATGATTGATTGATTTAACAAACACTCACCAAGTGCCAGGCTGCCAGGCACTTTTCTGAGCACTTTCAAACAGTAACTCACTCAGTCCTTATTACCACCTCAGGGTAGGTGGAAATCTTTCCCCCAGTTGACAGAAGAGGAACCCGAGTCACAAGCCCAAGGTCTTGGGCTGGTGAGAGACCAGGATTCCAAGCCAGAGAGCCTGGCTCTAGAGTTCACGTTTTACCTACTTCACACCATGCTGCCCCCAAGACTCCTCTAGAAAGCCGGCCAGTGCGCCTCCGTGGACCCTAAGGCCCCCAGTCCCCCTCTCTTTCCCCACAAACATGCATGGAACAATCACTTAAAGGAACGGCCCTTTGAGTAAGTAAGGGAGCCTGAGTCTAGCTAGAATTCCTGGGAAGTCTGAATCCCTGATGCTCCCCACTCTCTCCCACTCTTCTTCACTCTCGAGGACACACAGGGAAGGGTGGTAACCACCACTTACCCCCTTAGGTTGCTATGATCATCCAGGCCACAAATACATACTGAACACTTACTGTGGGCCAGGCATTTTCCTTAGCGTGGATGAGGTGGCAGTGGAAAGAAAGGTGGGGGTCCCTTTCCTCAAAAACAAGCAGCATGTCTGGTTTGGGTGACAGACAACTAAGCAAATCATCCATGTAGCGCATGGAACCCTGGGAAGGGTAAGCGTTGGTGCCCATGGGAGAGGAGTCCGAGCAGGCATGAGGGACTGGGGTCGGGTTAGGAAGGGCCGGTCTTGTTGCAACGTGAAGGAGGGATTGAAATAGATAGCAGAGGGAGGGGGAATCGTTCTGAGATTGCGGGAGGGTGAGGAACTGGGAGGTGGCAGATTTTTTTGCAAGGGAATACTATACAGCAATGAAAATGAACAGCTACAGTTATGCAGAACAACCGTACATGAATCTCACAACTCTACTGTGGAGTGAAATACTGCATGCTGTCTGATTCCATCTACGTAGGGTCCAGAAACCAGGCGAAAGTAAACCACGATGTTTAAGGATGAGACATAGATAGCAAAACTACAAAGGAAAGCAAGAAAACCATAAAAATCAAGTTATCTTTGGGGATGATATCTTTTGGGGTTAGTGATTAGGAAGGAGCACAAAGGGGGCTTTTGGGTGATGGTGGCATCCTATTTTTTCACTCGGGTGGTGGTCACACTGGTGTTTGTGATATTATATAAAGCCACATACGTTTTCGTTCTTTGTACTTTTCCGTGTGTGTGTACAACTATAAGGGGGAAGGGAGTAAAAAGGAGAGAAAGAAGAAAGGAAGGTCTGCACAAGGTCAATTTCAGTAAGAAGGAGAAATTCCTCTCCATTCTAAAAGGCTCAGTTTTTCCCACTTAGCCTCTCTGAAATCAGGATGCACCCCGCCGTCGGTGGCATCTCCGATGTGATGAAACGGGGTTGTTTCAGGGACCCCACCCCCACCATCTTGACTGCCTCTGTTCACTTGGCATCTGACCCTCCTAGAGCAAGGCCACGCCCACAGAACTGGGGCTGCCACAGGGCACGCGCCCAAGGTTGGTCAGGAAGGAGAAGGGAAGAGGGCTGTGGTGGACACCAGTGCGGTGCCAGTCATGGCGGGAAAGGGGGGATGGAAAACTGGCCCCAAGCCCTGCTTCACCGACAGCACAAGGCCACTGGCCCCGGCAGTCTCCCACTTCCTGTGTGATGTCCCTCGGTGACTGGCTGGCCTCATGCTTATGTGCCCGGTCTAGGAGGTGGAAGGACAGTCTCGGGGTGCAAGAAGTGGTCAGGGACCTATGAACCATCCCTGGCCACACTTCCTTCTGGCCCAGAACCCCAGGAGGAACTCACTCTTCCAACCAAAAGGTGCCTTTAGCTTCAATTTAGGCCAGATGAGACCTGAGTTAGGAGGCCGTAAAGCGAGGTATCAGAGAGAGGCGGGAAAGAGTGTAGGTCAGATTTCAGAGGAACTTCCTGACGGCAGCTGTGGCGCCATGAAACAGCTCCTCTGAGTAAATGCTGCAGTTCCCTTCCCTGGAGACTCAACAGTTGACTCCGTGCTGTCTGGGGGGGGTCTCACTACATGGTACGGATTGAGTCCCTGGAGCGCACGTGCTTTACCTGCATTATCTCATTAGATCAGTCCCCAGGTCCAAGAGGGACCCACTCTTTTGTTAATTCCACGTTAAGCCAAGGAAGCTAATGATGGAAAACCTAGAACAAGTTGCCAAGCTCACATAGCTGGTAAGTGCTGGGTGCAGGAGTTGACCTCTCCAAAGGCCAAGCTCCTTTCCACCAGGCAGCTCGGCCTAGTTGTGCAAGCCTCCATGCCGGCCCTGAGAAGGATCTGTCATTTTCTGGTCCGTTCTGTATCTCTTTTTCGAGGAAGGATTATGTACTTCCAGAAAGCGGCTGCCACTTCCCTCTCCAGATCCAAAGGAGTTCTTCCAAATAACGATCAGAGAACAGCTACTATGGCTTGATGGCTTACCACGATCTCATCTGATTCCTCTTCCCGTCCTTGGCCCCGAGCCTTTCCAATTGTGCTAAAAGTAGCACTGACCAAATCGAGGTCTGTCCAGCGCTCAGGACTATTTTGACTCTGTCCTCAGGAATCATCTGGTCTGAGGCGTGTCCGAGCTGGACTGCTCCCATGAGAACTCAGATGCAGAGCCAGGAATGTTCTGGCCGGCACACCTGTCCCCAGAGCTGAGCCAAAGCTGCCACTCACCCCATGGCCTCCACCACGTGCCTCCTGAGATACTGGTTCCAGGAGGGTTGGGTGGTGGCACCTGCAATGTGGGAGGATGAGAGGTTTATATCTTTATCCATAAGAGAACAGCCAGCCAGTTTCAGTGACACTGCCTCTTACCCTCTCCATTACACGGGAGCATGTTAATCTATGGATTTATGACATCCACTCAGCACAGAGGCCTGCACCAGGAACCTCCTTAGAGACAGCAAACATTATCCTTCCATGAGAGGCTGAAGGATTTCCTGCCCTGGAGGTCTTTAATAGTGGAAGAGATTTGCATCCGACTGGCTTAAATGTAAATCCTGGTGCAAGTCCCCTGCCTGAAATGCCGATCCCCTCCTTTGCTAGAATGGCTTGGCCATTCTTCAAAGTCCAACTAAAGTCTCACCACCCTCGGGATGTCCTCCCTGACCAGCCCAGCCCACCCTTCTCTTACCACTCAATGGGAACCAACACACTGCCCTTTAAGAGAGGTTTCTTCCCCCTGTGCCTGTAGCTTTTCCCTCTACGCTGTGAACTCTTACAGCCAGGTACCTTTCACTGCCAGCACCCAAGATGCTGGAGCCCCCCACCACTGGTGGGCAGATGAACGGGCCCAGCTGGCAGGAACAGCCTTGCTCTGCTCAGGAAACAAGTTGGCCATCTCCTTCTTGTGTTGGTTCACTCCTGTGTTCCATACACAGACACCAAACATCTACTCTGCCTGTTACCGGGCTGGACAGTGGAGATACATTGTCTGATAAGACCAGGTTCCTGCCTGAGAACAACTCTCGGTATCTTAGGGAGACATATGACCATATGGCGGGCTATATACCCTCTAGATGGAATATGCCCACTATGTGGGAATTTGTTATTGAATTCAATAATATTCGATAATATAGTTATTCAAACAGCGGTGACGATCTCTGCCCCGGGAAGGTGGGAAATGCCTCGCAGAGAATCTGATCTGTGACAGGTCTTCCCGGAAGCTCAGAAACACACACAGTGGGAAAGTGGGAGAAGGAGCTTTGCAGTGGAGGGAACAGCACGTGCAAGGGCAAGAAGGCACGAAAGGGCCTGGCGCAGCCTGGGAAGGCCGGAAAGATGCCGTAGTTTGCTGTGTTCTCAGTCCACCTGGCCGTGGACAGGGAGGCCGCTTGGCTCCTTATCATGAGTAGGGGAATTGGAACTCCACGGGGCAGGAAAGTAGGGCTTGGGCCCTGCCCCTTCCTCAGAAGGTGTCAGAAGCATAGAGCCCCTGCTCCCCTACCCCTGGGGCCTGCAGTCTCTCCTCCCACCTCCCTCTGTTCCTTCCCAGGTAGGATGAACTTGGCTCCTGTGACGCTGATGTGTTGTCTTGCTCGTGAGAATCTTAATGTTGTATGAATCACAAGGCACGGCTGCCCTGGCATGGCGATCAGGGTCAGAGGTGTGAATTACAACAACACGTGACCCTCACTGCTTCAGTCAGGGGGTGCTGAGGCCAACTGCTTTCCTCTGTCGCTGATAATGAGAGCGCTTCCAAGGCTGTTGCTCACACACTCATTCCTTAGACAGCCTCAAGCACCTTGCCAACACCATCCCATAATACTAGTGTGAAGAGCCACCTCCTGTAGAGCACTGGACGAGTATCATTCCGCTTAATCGTTAGATGACTTTATGATCGGGGGGTTAAGGGACATGCCTAAGAACTCATAGCAGGTCGTGACAGAGCCAGACTCTGAGTCCCAGCCTCTGGGACTCCAGAAAGCCCAAGCACCACTTTCTAACGCCACCCTGATCATGAAAAATGGTCCCGGCTTATGGAGGCTGGACAGAACCCCCCCGCCAACCCCATATCTCCCTTCACTTCAGGACAAGGTTCTGACCCGCCCAGGCAGTCATCACACATTTACTGCATGCCTACTGGGTACGGGGTGTGGTGCGGGGACCTGGGAAAGACACAAAGACCCAGAGACCCAGTTACCATGTGGCTCCCCACCCAGTAAGTGGGACGCAGAAGGACCCCTATTCCACCACCACCCCAAACTTTCCCATTCTTAATGTGACCTGTGCAGCCTTCCCATCACTCCTTCGAACCTCCTATGGTGACCATTACCCAAACCACCACGCCTATTGCTTTGTCTCTGCTTTCTTTCCCTCAGCAGTCATTTGCATGTCATTTGCACGTGGAAGGCACTGGGGATACATTAATAAGACAAATTAATAAGACATGGTCTCTGCCCTCATGAAGCACAATCCAAGAGAGGGAAACCAACATGTAAACAGCACAGGGACTGACATGCGCCGGGACACCACTTTCTTACTCCCACAAAGACACAGACCCAGTCTTACAAAGTGGCAGCATGACGTGAGGGCAAGAAGACTGGAACAAAATGAAAAGAACTGACTTCCAGGCTGGTGCCACCACTGGGGGAACATTGGAGAAGTCGCTCAGTTTCTCCGTCTATCAAGTGGGAATAACGATACTTGACCTTATAAAATTTTAGTGATATGCTCCATTAAATGAAATTTAGTGCATGAAAACAATTGACAGGTTACCAAGTATTATTCAACTAGAGTTATCATTATATTTATCTTCTGTCTCCTGGGATGCCTGCATAAATCTGGGCACACAGTAGATATTCAGTAAATACCAGTTAATTTAAAGTGAACTGATGGGGCACCTGGGTGACTCAGTCAGTTAAGCATCCAATTTCAGCTCAGGTCATGATCTCACAGCTCACGAGTTCGAGACCTGTGTTGGGCTCTATGCTGACAGCTCAGAGCCTGGAGCCTGCTTCAGATTCTGTGTCTCCCTTTTTCTCTGCCCCTCCCCCACTTGCACTCTATCTGTGTGTGTCAAAAATAAATAAACATTTAAAAATAATAAATTAAAAAATAAATAAATAAAAATAAATTGAATTGGTTCATACACCCATTTACCACCTTCTGATAGTCCTATAGGCCGTTGTCAATCCTAACACTAATAATGCTTGACCTGCCTGCTGGGGGTTGGCCGTGAGGACCAAGTCAGGATATGAAAGTGCCTTGGAAGCTATCAATATTGAACTGTACTGACTCTTGGGGAACCAATTGGTCCGCCACCCCGTGGGGGAGCTGGACTGAGGCCAGGTGGCCCTGAATGTGGAGCCACAGTCAGGGGACAGCCTCTCCCAAGCCTTAGTCCCATTGCTTTTGGGAAACAAACATTGCACTTGTCCCAGTTTGGGCTTCCAAACCGCTGAGCTGCCTGGACCAGGGTAGTGCTTGTGATGTAGGCATGATCTCTAGGGGGCCCGGGACCACCAGGTGCCCCGCCACATTAGCCCTTTACTTCTCATTTCAGCACCCCTACCCCACGGAGGATGAGAAGAGGCAGATCGCAGCCCAGACAAACCTCACGCTCCTGCAAGTAAATAACTGGTGAGTTATCACCTACCTAGAGGCTCTCAGATCCGGGGCCACTTGCTTGGCAGGGGAATGCACAGCAGGGAAAAGAGACAGCTCAGCACAGCCCAGCTACCACAGCGGTCCTCCCAGTTGGCCTAGAAGTGGAAAGCGAGGGTCAACCCAACCGCCTGGAGCTTCATCTGCGGCTTCTCAGCGCCCTCTGCTGGGAGATTGTGTCAGGAACATCACTGGAGGCTTCTTGCTAAAAATAGAAAACCCTGCCCCGCCTATAAGTACAGAGACACACAGGAATGCAGGCATCCAAAAGCCTGGAGGAGCTGCCGGTGGTCATCTAGTCTACCCACCAACTATGTAAACTGAAAAACTACAACATTCTACAAAGCTGAGAGTGGGAAGAGGGAGGGACAGTTGACTGTGGACCTCACGGGGATCTGTTTTCCCCTTCTCTGTGTCTGGCTGGGCTGTCATGGAAATCTCAGAGAGCGAGGTCTGGTTGGATGGGAGTAGACCCAAGAGTTGGGCCCCCTGATCTGAGCCCTGAGCCCTCTGGAGAGAAGTCAGAGTTTAGTCCTTCTAAGGGGCCTCTTACTTCCTCTGTTCCATCCTGACCAGTCCTGAGTAGAGACTTCTGACCCTCCTCATGCATTCCTCCCAAGCTGCTTTGTGGTTACCAAGCTCCAGGTGATCCCACGAGCCTTGCAGTGCCCGGGGGGTCTTCTCCCGGCTGGGCTTTCACACCCTAGATCGGACCCCAGTCTTCCATACGGTGGATCAGCAGCTGAAAGTCCGGGAGCAGCTCTACGTTCCCTGTATATGTGCACGCATGCCCACATGTGTGTGTGCGCGCACACACACACACACACACACCACAATTCAGGGGTGACTAACCAGGTCTCTACCTTTACCCCTGGGCAGGTTCATCAATGCCCGGAGGCGCATCCTGCAGCCCATGCTTGATGCCAGCAACCCAGACCCTGCCCCGAAAGCCAAGAAGATCAAATCGCAGCACCGGCCCACCCAAAGATTCTGGCCCAACTCCATTGCTGCAGGGGTGCTGCAGCAACAGGGCGGTGCGCCAGGGACAAACCCCGATGGTGAGACCGGGGGATGAGTGTGCTCTAGACTGGGGCTGGCGGGCGGGCCTCCTGGACACACGAGGGCTGAACATCTACTCGCCTGAGCGGCACTGGCGGCTCTGTCACCATAATGAGCCCCACCCGCTCTCTATCAAAGAATGCGTGTAAGCCTGAGAGAAGGGAATGTTTTTGCACATGTCTTAACAAGCCGCAAGCAACCTCACAAAGATGAGTGGGAGGCCATGGTCATCAGAGTCCGTGACTGCTCAGCAGAGCCCCCTCCTCCCTCCCACGCCCTCCCGAAAGTTCCTTAGCGCCGATGAGTGTCTGCACGGCTCCCCAAGAGCTCGGGCCATCTATAAATACTGAAGCAGGCAGCTGGCTCATGAACGGAGGCCAGGAAGAGCTTTGTTTTCCCAGCTTCTCCATCACACCCTCCATATACACTTTTCTAATTGCCGGTCGCCTGGTGCACAATGAATAATTCAGTAAGCCAGACATTTTATAGCTTGGCACGTGAAGACAGCTCTGTGTGGGAAGTGAAGTGGAAGTGTGCATGTGCACGTACATACCTTCGTGTGCATCTATAGGGTTGTGTTCAGGTTCCCGTGCGATGGGCAATTGCCACGGGAGGCGTAGAGGAAAGAAGCAGATTTTGAGCTAGACTGACCAAGGAGAGAATCCCAACTCCTGGCTGACTGGCACCTTGAGCTAATAACTTAACCGTCTGAGACTCGGTTTCCTCCTCTGTCGAATGGAGGTAATAACACCCACAGTGCAGAACTCTTAGAAAGTCAAGGTATTTAACGCACTTACATAGAAGATGCTCAGTAAATGGAAACTAGGAGCGCCTAGGGATGCTAAGGATGAGGCGGGGAGTGGCCAACAAGTGCACGGGCAGGGCCCGTCATACCCGGGAATTGTCCACCGCCCCCTGAGCCAGTCCACACCACTCTACCCAACACTGAGATTCCTGGGCCTGACCCTTGCCTTCTTGTCTCACGTAGGTTCCATTAACTTGGACAACCTGCAGTCCCTGTCCTCAGACAATGCCACCATGGCCATGCAGCAGGCTATGATGGCCGCACACGAGGACTCATTGGATGGGACAGAAGAAGAGGATGAGGATGAGATGGAAGAGGAGGAGGAAGAGGAGCTGGAGGAGGAGGCCGACGAGCTTCAGACGACAAATGTCAGCGACCTGGGCTTGGAACACAGTGACTCCCTGGAGTAGTTGGCAGCCCAGCTGGCACTGGTCACCGAGCAGGAGAGGAGTGTCGTCGGGAGGGCTTCAGGGTGGGGGGAGGGGGGCATGGGCAGGCAGCACCGAGGAAGTTGGGCCCTAGCTTCCCCAGATCAGTAGCTTGAAGAAATGCAGAGCAGACGCCTGCTCCTTCCCAAACCACCAAGCTTCAATGAGTACCCCAGCCCCACTTCCCTAGAACTGCAGAGGACTCCGTTTGCGGGGCCGGTCAAGCAGCCCATACGGAAAGGCGGGAGTGAGAGCTGGACTCACCAAATCCCTGAGGACAGATGGCACCCACGGCCCCCCCACTGAAGGACTTGAGTCGTTTACAAGCCCTGCACTGTGAGGCAGATCGGTGCTGTTCTACAGAATGAGCCTTGCCAGGGACACAGTTAGAAGGAAAGGGAGAGTCAAGGGCATCTGGGTTCCACCCCCGGAAGGTTCTCAGCTCCTCTGAGAGACATTCAAGGGCAGGAGGAGCCCAGACGCATCACCAGTGGCTAGCAGAGTGGGAGGCCCTGAGGCCTGCCGACCACAGCTCCCTGGGGCTCCCGCTCCTTCCTCCAAGGACCTGTCTCAGGCACGGGCAATCACGGACTTGGGAGAGAGGGTAGGAGCCACCACAGCCACCTTCTCTCTCTCTCTCTCTCTCTCTCTCTCTCCCCAAAATGGATGGTCAGCTGGCAGGCTCAGATCGTAGGGGGTCGAGCGGAATCCCTTCCCCTGGGTTGGCTCCAGGACCCAAGGAGATGGCACAACCTGAGCTAGGAGCCATATCAAGGTGACTCTGGGGACCACAGCCATCCCCAGGTGGTCACAGAGCTCAGCTCTCATAACAACAGGACAGTGGTGTCTTATCCCAGGTGTTCCAGCCCTCAGCCCCCCATGGCTGTTGCCCTGCTCCCAGGCTGGCCTCACCAGCCCCATTCTCTCTTCTTCATTCTTCAGAGAAGGCAGAAGAAACATTGGAAAGAAGCATCCAGTCCAATGGGAAGCCAGGGGTTGGCGAAGGTGCTACATCCCTCTTCCCATCAATATCCAAAGTGTGGGCCAGGGCCCAGAGCCAGGCGGTGCCCCACCCCACACTCTCGCTGATCTAGCCACCACCACGACGCACGGCGCTGGAGGCACCGGGGCTCCCTCGAGGAGGAGGCTTTCTACCACCTGCCCTAACTCACACCCTCCCACCCAACTTCCGGGCCCCCATGATTGGCACCCCTCCTCCCCTCCTGCTCCACCCCTTGGCTGTGAATGATGGGACTGGTCACACGTGTTTTTCCATTGGATTTAATTTAATGGACTTGCAGTTTCATTTGTAAATTGTGCGTTGGCCATCTCCTTCAGTGGCAGGATGCGAGTGGCTACCTGGCTCCACTTGAGGGGACCCCTCAGGGCCCTCTGGGGCTTCCCCTCCCCCTCCTGGTTGGGGTGGAGCAAAAGGATGGTCGCTTTCCTGAGGTCTCCCTGAGATGAATGTATTTCTCCCCCAAAAGAGCTGATATTTAATGTTTTAATAGGGATTTTTGAAAAACAAATAACCTTATTTATAATCTGGGTGATCCAATCATTTTTTACTCCCTTTTGATGCCATAGGTAGAGGAAAGTCTAGCTTTTTTGGCGTGAGACTTTTGCAATGTGCAGTGGGATAAAATACATTTCCTTTTCTTCATTTTTCTTGTTCTCTCTCTCTCTCTTATTCTCTCTCTCTCTCTCTCTCTCTTTCTCTCTCTCTCTCTCTCTCTCTCTCACACACACACACACACACCCTTTCACCTACCACTTTGGACAGCGACCTGCCCCGCACAGGCACACCCGCACACATGTGCCCACACATCCTCCTCCAGCCCCTCCACCTGCCTAATGTTATGCAACCTCCTTCTGATGTATCCACCAAACCAGTACTGAATGTGGCCGAGAAGTTTTCAGTAAATCTTATTACCTACCATAATTCTGGTGCACGGTTCTTTTTCTGTGGTTAGCGGTTACTGGGACCCTGGACCGGAAAAAATTTGGAGCCTCAGCCTACCTCTTGTTGAACCGACTACCCATGGAAGGGAACAAGGTAGAAGCCTCTCTGGGTGGCCTCAGTTTACCTTTCTGGGCCGGAAGACAGCCACATCTGGCACACACTGTCTACGCATCTGGCTGAAAGACAAAGAGATTAGGGAGACAGGAGGAAGCTCTGCGCTGCCCTCTCCTGGCAGTTCTCTCCCATAGCAGTGGAGCGCTCAGACTGTGGTCTCTTCCACCACCCTCTACCTCCCTCCAAGGCCTCTGCTCTTCCCAGCTGCATCCTAGGCTCTGAGGATTTTCATCCTCCAAGCTGGTGGCCCCAGTGCCCCTCCCCCAGCCCTCACATGCCCATCCGGGTCCCAGGAATCGGGAAGGAGAGGAAGTCTTGACTGCCCCATTTAATCCTAGAGCTGCACCCAGAGGGGAGCCTGCCCTCTGAACCCCAGGGCTCAGCACTGTATTCCCTGGGACAAGTGGAAATCTAGGGACAGCTTCACCCCCTAGGCAAGCAAGCTTTCTTACTTTCAGTCCCAAGGTTTTCTTATCTGGGCACTGTTGGTGAGATCGAAGTCCAGGGCATCGGTTTAGAAGCAGGAGTGAGGAGTTCCTTGCTCGCTCTGACAAAGGCTGGGACACCCTCCCAGCCAGGCTGAAGGTGCGGAAGGGAGTGCTTACACAGGCAAAATGGCTCTGCACCCACCGCAGCTCTGAGGACCGCTCCCTGGGTCATCTCTCTCACGGAGCCCAGGCCTCCAGTCAGACCTGGAGAGTCTGCAGAGACCCCGCCTCTAGGCATCGAGAAAGTCTCAACATCTTCGAGAAGACGCCACTTAGAGCCTCACCTCCCAGAGCCAGGAAGCCAGCCCACTTTCAAAGAAGTGGTTTCCAAGGAAGACATTGTTAAAAGATACGCTATCAAATAAAAAAACCCACGGCCAGATTAGTCTAGGATGAACCGCAATATCTATTTTGCTGGTGGAGTTCGGTAAGGCACATTACGAATAAAGGCTCAGCAGAGTCCTGCGGGAAAGAAACCTGTTTATCTTGCCCCCCAGATTTATTTCCCTTTTTTTGCCCCAGTAATATCTATTCGAGTTATACTCGGATCGCCCAAAACACACTTTAGGGAACACTATTCTAAGAAATTACAGAGTAGTCTGTCCAGCCTCTCACGCCCCTTCCTAAGTATTTCCATCAAGTTCTGCCAGTTTTTCCACCATGCCGCCAATGAAAAGGGGGGTTCCTAAATCATTTGAGACATGGCTGGGGGTGTTATGAGGAGGCAGCAAATTCTCTCTCCGTGTACGACCCAAATCCTATCCATCCCAGGGACAAGATGTGCCACAATCCCTGTGGAAGGAAGGAAAATGGGAAAATGCAGGATTGGACTGGC
The DNA here is from genome assembly GCF_023721935.1 of Panthera uncia. NCBI lineage: Eukaryota > Metazoa > Chordata > Mammalia > Carnivora > Felidae > Panthera > Panthera uncia. Next base: position 89,422,615 of record NC_064808.1, on the reverse strand, counting down.
ATGCTGGCCCCTACCCCAGCAGGGCAGACCTTTTGGGTTGGAAGATTCCTGCTCAGGGCAGCTGATGGCCAGTTCTACACTGCCTTGACCAAGAGACCCCTCTGCTGCCTTGACCTGGGCCAGATGAGGGCATTGGCACTATCACACCGCAGCCTGCCCAGACTCACTCATTCATCCGATGTATATTACTGAGCCCCAACTCAATCTCAGGCGGTTTCGGGTGTGGAGGGTACAGCTGTGATCAGCAAAGTTCTTGCCTTCAGGGATTTTCCATTCTAGCAGAAACTTGAGACTGAATGTGTGCTGCTAACGTCCCCTTAATGGTGAAAATATGAGCTCATCCCAGGACGGTACCCTCAAAGGTTAACATTCAGAATTGCAAACAAGACCGTCAGATCAAACGTGGCCTTCCGGTCAAATTCAGCTCCCAGACACGTTTTGTTTGGACCATATATTGTTTCTAGGCACTTTTGTGCCAACGTTGAAAAGATAGACAATTGCAGCTCAGGACCTGTATTCCTACAAGGCCACAACAGGGTGTAATTGAACCATCGCCTCCCCTTATGATGTGCTCTCCAGGTTATCACAACACTGGCCATGCACGTGGTCTCCCCAGCACTGGCACTAAGTGCCACTTGCCACTTATCCAGCTGTCTCTGTTTGGTTGGCTCATTGGCTAGTTATGCTTCCCCTACCCTGTCTTTTAATTTTTTTTTTCCTTTTTTTGACTTTCCTTCAATATTTGAGTGCTTGCTTTTAAGAAGGGAACTATTTCGGGGCACCCGGAAGGCTCAGTTGATTAAGCGTCAGACCCTTGGTTTCCGCTTAGGTCATGATCTCACAGTTCGTGGGATCACAGTTGGTCGGCTCTGTGCACTGATGGAGCAGAGCCTGCTTGGGATTCTGTCTCCCTCTCTCTGTCTCTACTCACTCTCTCTCTCTCTAAAAGAAAATAAATAAACATTTTAAAAAAACCTTAAAACAAAGGCGGGGGGGGGGGGAGGAACTATTTCTCTATACCCACTGCCCCATCAAGCATGAGAAAACAAGAGTTCGAGAGGCTCTGCCTTTGAAAAAACAAAATCAGAGAAAAAGTATCTGTGGAAGTGAAGATACGCCTACCTTTAATTGCAAAGTGTCCCTGTGTCCTACATCCAGACATCTTCATTCATATTACCTGCCTACCTGACCTCTACAGGCAAACATTAACCTCGAGGCATAAAACCCCCCAGGGTTACTCGTTATATACGCAGATTCGGTCCCAGGACCAACTTTTTCCCAGATTCCAAGACAAGAGGTCTGAGGACTTTGAAAAACACTGCTCTCAGAAAACACTTTTCTGTTGCCGTTTAGAAATTACTTGTTTATCGCTGCTCCCTTAACTTCCTTTTGCTATTTAGACTACAAGACCTTGATTCAGCCAGTAGGATTCACAGGTGCCTGCTCTGTCCTCAGACGGGAGACAGAGGATAATTCTACTTTGCACAGCATCGCAGGGGCAAAGGATCACCAAGGACTGGCAGACAATGTCGATTGTGTCAGACTCCATGCATTTCCACTTTGGCATCTTATTTCCATCCCACAGATAAGGCAGATTTTATGATGCCACTTTCAAGTGTACATATCTTCTAGTTTTACATTAGCCTCTCTCTGGGCAATCTCATTTAGCCCCCTTGCAAATTAAATGCATCTCATTCAAGCGAGCCTATTTAGGACAATGCCCGTCAGGTGTGTGCATCTTGGTACATCTTTCATTTTAAGACAAGTGTGTGATTTATTTTTCATCTCATTACACTCTTTAGAATTATGTGCATCTCATTACACTGGGCGCGGTGAGACGACTTATTTCAGGTGTAGACATTACGCCCAGTATTATCAGGCAAGAATTTTTTTTTTCATTTCATTACAAGCCTTACAATTTATGTACATCTCATTACAATCAGCCATTTAATGTCTTAAATTCCCTTCAGTTGTGTGTACCTTATTATATCTTTTCATTTTCAGATTTTTTTTCATCTTCTTACACCCAAGCACTATTCAGAGAACTCATGTCAGGTGTCTACATCACATCCACCTGTTGTTTCATGAATTTCTGGGTGGTTGCTTCCCCCCTCGTATTGCAAAATTTTCATTAGACGAAATGCATTTAAGGCTGGCTCCGCCCACCCGTGGACCTCCCATGCTCCTTTGCGCGGAGAGGAAGTGCGCCGGATTCTCCTGGATTTGGGCAATACTCCGCTAACAATTCCCCCTCACACACAGGGACCCTCTCAGTTAACTTCCTCACCTGCACATTGAGGGGTTAGAGGAGATGGTTGCTAAGTTCCTCTCAGCTGATGCTCCATGAAACTAGTCCTGTGGATGATGACGTGGGTCCCCAGCTTCTCCCCCGGAGGGGGACTGCTCCACTCTCTGGACAGCCCCCATCTCTGCTGGAGAAGCTGAGACTGACATCACTGCCCAGGCCTCCAACAACCAGCCGCCTTCCCGCTTCTCGCTGCCCTTCTGATGGGGTCACATTTTGAAAGGGGGTGGAATAACTTGGCTCTCGTGTTGGAATCTCCCCCAAGCACCTCGGGGGCCAGCAGCATCTTGCCTCTCCCGCAGCCCCACCCAGGAGCGGTGGGCTCGGGGCACCTAGAATCTCTGAGCAGCCATGGGGGGAGGGCAGGGGCTGCCGCTGGAGCCCAAATTCTGTTCTGTGTCTGCTAAATCAGAGTCTCCCAGGCTGGGACCAAAGTAAGTGCCTTTTTGACAGCATCCCAGCGATTCTGAGCCACCACCACCTCACTCAGACTGGGATTTCAGACCAGGATCTGTGGAGCAGGTGCCCTGTAGGGGGCTGGGGGTGGAGAATGCCTGATGCTGTGAATATGGCCCCTCCCAGGCAGGTTTGCCCACAGCAGGATCCAAGCCCAGAATGAAAAAATCGTTTCTCAGCCCCAGAAAGGGTCAGGAAACCCAACCTGCTCGCCCCATATAGGAATCTCATCCACAGCACACCCTAAATTGTCATCTGCCTTTACCGCCCACCTCCGGCCTTGGGGAGCAACGCCACCCAGGCAGAAAGGCTACATGGCTACGCAGAGCCACGACAGTCCCTCCAACCCGCCACCCCCCAACTCATGATCCGAGATCATGATCGGAGACAGTCCGAAGAAGCAGAAAAGCTCCAGACCGCTTCAATGTGGTCTTCAAGGCTCAGTCGGTGTGTGGGAGCAGTACTTAAGGAGACCTGAAATGCCTTTCTGGAACCTCTTGGACCACTCCGCACATTCCCACCTGTCTGGCCTAATCATAAGGCAGATGTGAGGCTCCTCTAAGTGCCTCTGGGGTGGACTGTGGGTTTCCTCTGCTGTCGCCCTACCTGTCGCCTTGGCAGTGAAAATAGAATCTTTTCGGTAAGTGAAAAAATCAATTGGACTTTTCGCCTTCCCTCCTACACCCCCCCCCCCCCCCGGATGAACCTGCTGAAGAATCAGAACATGATCCAACTCCTGCCTCACTCCTTTGCGTCCTTGTCCGGGAGTGCCCGGAGGCCACTGGCTCTGGAATCAGCAGGTTCCGGCACTCACTGGGCCACCACTAAGCAGGATTTAGACAGGATGGGGGGAGGGGTACGGCTGATTTTAGGAGAATAGCCCATACCTTGTTTTGTTTTGTTTTGTTTTGTTTTGTTTTGAGGTCCTCTGTGCCTGCTGGATTGAAAACATGATCCGGTCCCCAACAGTAAAGGGGCCACAGTGTCCAGCCCTTTCTCTATGTTCCTCAAGCTTTACTAGTAAAAAGCCACAATTTATTGAGCGTTTAGCATGTATGCAAGATCTCGTATTCAGAATAACCCTGAGAGAATGACCGATACTACTAGTGTTAGTATTCCCATTTTTAAAATGAGGCTCAGAGAAATTATTTTCTCAAAAATTATTTACTAATATGTAGCAGAGCTGGGATTTGAACCCAAGGCCAAAACCCGTATTCCTCCTATGAGATAATGTATCTCCCTAAGGCTCAGCTTGACCAGGGCTGGCCTTCAGGGTCAAAGGCAGAGGCCCCCCTCTTCCCTGAAATCTCAGAGGTACCTGCATCCCTGCACCTGCCTCAGCTTTTATCCTCTAAGGACCCCACATGCAATGACATTCAAAGATGAGAGATCCAAACCTTAGCCTGCTTCCCCCACAGCAGAGCACCTACCCAGTAGCCCACCAGCTCCTAACTTGAACCTGCTACATTTGGGGGATGGGTGGGGGGAGGGGCCGGATCTCTGCATACTTCTCTAGGAGCTGTGCTATGGAAGGGGGCCAGGGAGCTCCTGTTAGAGAAGAGGCTGCTGTTGACCACCAAAAAAAACGGGATAAAGAAGTGGGCAACAGAAAGGCCATTGTCCTGTCGTTGACGGCTGCTCAGCTGCTTGGCTGTGTTGTGGAGAAGGCTGAGTGAGGTCAGGAACTAGGGAGGTCCAGTGATCTGTCAGTGATGACAGCTGACATCCAAGCCTCCTCTCCTTCTGCCTTTGAAGTGATGCCTTCCCTCCCATTCAGACGGCAAGGCCAGGGTCTTAGATTTTTAGGCTGGACGGGTGGAGCGTGAGGGCAAAACCAGGTCAGAAGGGGAGGAAGGAGGACAAAGGAAAGGGGGCTCGTCTCTGGGGAAGATGGCAGAGAATGTGTCCCCAGACAGAGTGGACAGGCCCGGAGCCCAGGGGCATTGTCAGACTGGGCAACACTTCACGGGGAGAATACCAAAGTGACTCTGTGGGAGGCGGTGGGGATGGGAGAGGATGAAGTGGAAACAAACCAGACTGGAGCACGGACCCCGGCAGCTCCTCCCGGCTCCGGCAGGTTGGGAGTACAAGAGAGAATGAGGAGGGGGACACGAGGGTAGGGGAAAGAGACAGAGAGAGGGAGAGAGAGAGGAAGTAGATGTGCAAGTGTCTCTGGGGTTTTTCAGACAAAGCTATTATCAAAATGCCAACCAGCTCCTGCCTGGCCAATTTGCATATTCCATGCTGTGCTCTTTGAAGCAGGATGAATATGCATGAGGGCCTGGGCGGGGTGTGGAGCTGCTGGGCTGTGGGCTAAGGTGGCTCATTGTTCTTTTAAAGGAGAGGCATTGGTTTGAAGCCAAGGCACCTTTCTGGTCAGTAGAGTGGCCTCCGATTCCCCTCTCTAGTGAAGGGAGGAGAAGAGGAAAGCGGAGGCCCTGACAGAAAGCCCAGCGACTATCCCCTCATCCTCTCAAGGAAATAATCAGGCGCCATCAAGAACTCGAGTCTCTTCTCCAAGAGCAGCATTTAATTACTCTGCCCTCCACGCATGCTAATCACAGAGGCTGGCTCCGTGATGGGAGTCACCTCTCCTGGCTTCCGGGGAAATGAGGCTGCCTCTCCCCATTTTGTGCTCCTGCCGCAAGGCAGGCTGGGCGCCCCGGGGTGCTCCCTGCTTCTGGCCTTTGGTGAGACCTTCCCCCCCCCCCCCCCACCGCAATGCTGCTGTGACTGGGTGGGGTGGGAGGCAGGACGCTGCGGGTACTCAGAGCACGCACCGCACGGACCGGGTGCCCATCAGAGCCTGGTTTATTGTTCCTCCTAAGACACCTGCAGGACGTGCCTTCTCACCTATCATCCGCGTCTCTTCTTCCCCAGCCGCCGGCTGGCCAGAGTCACCCTCCAGACCTTCCAGTGGGCACGAGAAAGGTCTGTTTAATTATTAAAGGCCAATTTATCCCACAAACGGTAGGGCCACAACACACTTAGCTTTTCCCGCTGAGTTACCACGTCTGTCTCCCTCCTGAAATAGACGAGGATAGGGAATATTTGGGAAATGGCTTGTCCCCACAGGATTGTTTCAACTCCGCACAAATGAAGGCCGGTATCTGGCTCTACAAGTGGAGTTTCCCTACCAGGACTTGGTCACATTACACTTGGCAAAACCCACATACGGGCCTTTAATTGCAGGGAACCCACCTCGGTTAAAGCCCACCAGCTACCTACTAAGCAGGGTGCCCCACAGGCCTGGGCTCCCCGGTACTCCTCACTGCGTGCACACAGCCGAGCCTGGACTTGAGTTTGGCCATCAGGGCTGAATGGAGTCTGAAGTGTCCGCCCTTAGGGCACCTCCTCTGTGTTCCTACATCCCCAAGGACGAGAAGAGGGGACACTGGGGGAGGAAAATGGCGTTCACCTGTTAACCACACTCCGCACTTTCCCCTGGTTCAGCCTCCATGAGGAGAAGCTTCTCCAAACCTTAAGGCAAATACCAATTGCCTGGAGAGCTTGTTAAAATGCAGATTCTGGGGGCACCTGGGTGGCTCAGTCGGTTAAGCACCTGACTCTTGACTTCGGCTCAGAACATGATGTCAGGGTTGTGAGATCGAGCCCCGTGTCTGCGGAGCCTGCTTAAGATTCTCTCTCTCCCCTCTCCTTGGCCCTCCTTGTACACACACACACACACACACAATGCAGATTCTGATTCACGAGGTCTGGGGCGGGGCATTTCTAACAGGCAACTCGAGGTTGTCAGTGCTGCTGGTCCAGGCACCACACATTGAGTAGCAAGGAGAGAATTTGACTGAATAGTCCCTCTAAGGCTGCTAATGTGGACAAAAGGAGAGACAAGAGGAACCATGGTCCCCACCTTCCCCTGCTCACCTCTGCTAGCTCGAGTTTGTCCCTGACACTTGAGATTTATTTTTAACTGCCAGCAGCTTTGATTAGCTTGTCTCTGCTGCCTCAGACACCTGCTGGCAGGATACATGAGGTTGGGGGGTTGGGGGGGGGGGGGGGGGGAGGAGTGGCTGACCCAGATCTGACAAATCCAAGGCAGGAAGAAAAGCTCTGGGGATTCGCTGCTTCCCCTTCGCTGAGGCAGGTGAAAAACCCCAGAGCTGGCAAATGACCTCACACCACCAGGGACCCTTTGCATCCTTAACCATAGTGCCAGTGAATGCAGAACTGAAGTCATCCCTTTTTGTCAGCGCACTGATACTTAACGTCATATGGTCCCTAAGGATTTGTGTGGGTACCTGAGGTTGCCTCTGTCTTCCTACAGATGCCAGGGCTCTGCCTAGGTGGACGTTCTGCTCTAGCTAGATGCCTGAGTCAGACCTGCAGCTTCCCTGGAGGGGTAGGTCCCCCCCTCCGCCCGTGGTAAGGTGGCTACTGCTCGGCCACACTCCCAGAAAAGCAGAGCCCCAAGAAGTAAGAGGCAAAGCACCAAGGATGCCTTCCATTGTCACCCGCATCGACCCACGGGCTTCTGTGGAGCTGCCAGCGCCATAAAATATGGCTTTCTGTTTCGTGTGTCCTGTTAAAGCCAACACTATACTAAGAGCGAAATGGAAGGTGGCAGTCTGGCCTACCACTTCTGAACATCTCTGCTTGCTGGTCTCCTCATCCAGAAAATCTGGGTGACGCCATTGCCTACTTACAGGGAGGGGTGCTATGATGTGAGACAAAGTCATGGGTGATAAGGTCAGCGGCAGGGGCGTGGCAAGTGCTTTTTGTTTTTAAGACAGGGCTGTGGGAATTCACAGGGCTACTATCATTTGAGCCCGAAGGTGGAAGCCAAGGATGTTCCGGCTGCAGTGAAATCAAGCCACCATCCAGGTCTGAGGACAGCACTCACCTGCTGGTCAACCAAAGCCGGCAGGTGCCTGCCAGCGACAGTGGAGACAGCACGTAGGGGTCAGAGGTGCTGGACCCCTAGGGCTGCAGGGAGGGCAGGGGAGGGCATGCACGGCCATAGGATACCGTTCCCAGGGGTCACTGGGGGCGTTCAGGAAGCAGCCTCGATCCCCCAAACTGGGATTGCTCAGCACAGCATACTCCCTCCAACCCCCCGCCCCCAGCCTCCAGGTCCCGGCGGAGGGGCTGGCAAGTGGCCAATGTGGCCGTCTCAGGGGGAGGCCCTGGCGCCTCCTCGAGGCTCACTTCCTATCTGCTAATTTCACCGTCACCCGGCTAGTCTGACACCCTCCAGCCAGTAGTTCCTAGAACACACTGCACAGCTCCCTTTAAAGCTGCCGAGCAGTAAGACCTTGGGATTCTGTGGATGGCCTCCCCCTTCTGACTGCACCATGTGCAGCCCCCACCACAGCCCACAGCAGGGCGCGCCCTGGTCCCTCAACACCAGTGGTCTGCCATAGGCCACGGGATATCAACGTGAAGGCAGCTACACAGCCTTCTCTCCAGGTTTGAAACACCACACTCCAAAGCGCATGAAGAATATTAATTAAATGAAGGTTTATTTCAAAATTAGTCTTAGAATGTAAGCTGTTTTCGAGGGCTGGAGCCAGACTACATAAGTGAGCAGTGAGAGCGCCTGCCTCTCCACGTTGGAGGCAACGTGGGCGGAGAGGCGTCTCAGCAGCCCTGCCCCTCGGTCATGCATCCAATGGTCACTAGGACTAGAAACCAACAGCAAAGGACCCCGCGCGCTTGCTCATGTTTAATCCGGGTTAAGCTATACACGTTTAAATACACGTCGGAGGTTACGTAGTGTCATGCAGTCCCTGTGATGGAATGTCTCTTGCTCAGTGACCTCCGCAGCAAGGCTGCCCCCAGGGGCAAGGTTAGGTGGGACAGAGCACTGAAAAGAGAAGGGGAGAGGAGAGAGGTCAAAGCACAGCGTGGGTCAGGACCTCCCAGCACAGGGTGGTCCTGGCCAAAAGGCACTCATGTCCTGAGCACCGAACTGCCCCTTAGGAACCTGGGAATAACGGCGATCATGTGTCTTCCTTCCAGACGAAGAGACCGTGGTAGGTATTCCTTTGGTGTAATGATTTAAGTCTCCGGTGCTTGTCTGCCTGGGTTCAAACCCCGCATGAGGCTTTGCTAATTCTCTGACCTCAGGGAAATCTCTTCACCTATCTGTGCTTCCTTCCTGATATGTACAATAGACTGTGCCTCTGCCCACCCCACAGGGTTGTTCAGAAGCAAACAGAAAGTGCTCAGTAAATGTTAACTACTTTTATGAATTCACTGACATTTCTGTGGATCACGGTGGGGAAACGGGTCTAGCCCTCGGGCTCCCAGACTTACAGAACCCATTTCTACAAACCTCCTTTGAGAAATTTGCTCTTAAAGCCTTTAAGAGTTAGAAGTTCTTCCCAAGGTTTAGCCTGAAGTCCTCCTGCAGAAACTTAAGACTAATCTTTCTGATCCTTATGGAAACAATATAACTCAGAGGTTCTTAACTGAGATCCAGAAGCCTATGGAAACTATACCCAACACCGTGTGTGCATATGGAGCAAAGCCTAATGAAGTCAAGAATCTGGACGATGATGACCAACAGTGGACACCGTTATGGCCTGAATGTTCGGGTTTCTCCAAATAATCACATGTCGAAGACTTAACCCTCAGTGCAGCTGTATTTGGAGATGGAGCCTCTAAGGAAATGGGGTTAAATGAGTCATCAGATGGGGCTCTGATCCGATAGGATTAGTGTCCTTGTAAGAGACACCAGAGAGCTCCAGCACACTCTCTCTTCACACCCACAGAAGAGAGGCCACGTGAGGACATGGCGAGAAGGTGGCTGTCAACAAGCCAAGAAGAGAGCCCTTGCTAGCAACTGGATTTGCTGGCACTTTGACCGTGGACTTCTAGCCTCTAAAACTGAGAGATAATAAATTTCTATTGTTTAAGCTAAGTATTTTGTTTTAGCAGCCTGAGCAAGCTAATACAGGTATTAACATCACAAAAGGAAAGACAACCAGAGAATATGTGTCTCTTAACAGAAGTTGACAACCACTGATACTGTAGCAGTTATCAAAAAATATGAGGGGTGCCTGGGTTAAGTCCGCTAAGCATCCAACTCTTGATTTTTGGTCTCATGGTCGTGAGATCAAGCCCCACATCAGGCTCTGTCCTGACAGCATGGAGCCTGCTTGGGATTCTGTCTCTCCTTCCCTCTCTGCCCCTCCCCCGCTGGCTCAAGAGCATATGTAAATACTCTCTCTCTCTCTCTCTTTCAAAATAAATAAATAAACTTTAAAATTTTTTTGAAACTGAGTCTGATCAAGCCTCTAGCTCTACCAGTTGAACAGGAAATACAAAAAATGAAAGAAATGATTATTAAAATATTTTAAAATTATTAAAAGCAAAAAATAATTTATTAAATTAAACCATGGGGACACAACTAACTAGCAGAAGCCAAAATGAGGAAATTGTAGGGGGCAAATCATGTGGTTTCTCCAAGAAATAAACTTCAAGGAACAAGAGAAAAGAAAGAGGAATCTATATATATTAAAAGAGAATTAAGACACATATTATCCAATTGCAGTGTATGGACTCTCATTAGGTCCTGATTCAAACAGACTGAACAAAAATATTACAGGGAAATCTGAGCACTAAGTGGGTAGTCAATGATTTTAAGACAGTTCGTATTTTTCTAGTTATGATAACAATATTGTGGTTATGGTTTTTTTAAGTTTATTTTATTTTGAGAGAGAGAAAGAGAACACACACAGGGGAGGGGCAGAGAGAGAGGGAGACAGAGGGAATCCCTAGCAGGGATTCTGTCAGCATAGAGCCTGACGTGGGGCTTGATCCACAAACCATGAGATCATGACCTAAGCCGAAATCAAGAGTCAGATAACCAACTAAACCACCCAGGAACCCCTTGTGGTTATGTTTTTTAAGAGTCCTTATGTTTTAGGAGCACCCGTGTGGCTCAGTCAGTTGAGTGTCCAACTTTGGCTCAGGTCATGATCTTACAGTTTGTGAGTTCGAGCCCCGAGCTGGTTTCTATGCTGGCAGCTCAGAGCCTGGAGCCTGCTTCAGATTTTCTGTCTCCCTCTCTCTGCCCCTCCCCCACTCACACACAAGCACACGCGCACACGCGCTCTCGCACTCTCTCTCTCTCTCTCTCAAGAATAAACATAAAAAAAAATTTTAAGAGTCCTTATGTTTTAGAAATGTACACTGAAATATTTACAGATTTAAAAAATGATGATTAGGATTTGCTTCGAAATAATATGGAGAGGAGAAGCTGGGTAGGGGTATAAATGAAAAAAGATTAGCCATGAGTCAACAATTACTGAAACAGGATGTTGAGAACATGAGAGTTCATTATACCAGTCACTCTTATATGTGTTAAAAGCTTCCTTAATAAAAGATAAAACAAAATTTAGGAAACGATGTAGCTAATCATGACTTCAAACAGCTGAAACCTAGTAAAGGTACCCCCGGCTCTGTTTTTCCCAAAGAAATAGCCCGAACTCCACAGAACTTTCAGTCTTGTGATGGTCTGGTTGCCCTAATGTGGAGTCGCTCTGGTGACTCCAAGGCAAAGGCATCTCCTTCTCCGGCCTCCTGGCAACATGCAAAGACAAAATCCTGTCCCTGCCAGGGCCTCACAATCGTCCACCGGCGGCCCCTGGCCCTGTGAGGTCCTGGCAGGAGGGGTCACTCTGGGAAGGCTGCAGAGAGGACTCCAGGCCTTCAGTGGGAGGCCTGGGGGAGGGGACCTGGGAAGGAGGGGACCTGCTAGGAGGCCTGGGGACAGCTCTTACCTTTTAAAATGTAGTCCGTTAGCAAAGTGGGAACCTTCTCATTATCCTCCTTCATGGCAAAGAGAACTGGGGAAGGAGAGAGAGAGAGATGAGCCGAGATGCCATCAGGGCATGAAGCTCACTTCTGCGGCCAGACAGTCCAACAACCCCAAGTGAGAAATGATTCAAGGAAACCAGACATTCATTGAGTATTGAGCAAAAGCTAGAAGCTTCTGTCAAGAATCAGCACTCAACATACTGACAAAGGAGAGAATACATCGAAAGAGTCAGAGGGGCCTGTCAGTGATTTTATTTTCTTTTATCTTATATGTGGGGTTTTTTTCCCATCTATCATCTCCACATTATTTCCTAAGTATATATCTTTAATAAGCATAAACATAAATAAAGCAATTTTAAAAAGAACCCACCTTCAGATGCAATCTAATGTCAAGAATAACAGTCATCCCCATTATCGAATCACCAATAAAATTCTTTAAAGACGTTCTATCCGTGTAAACAGATATTAGAAAAATTTCCCTAATTACGATAATAGATTATTATTCCAATTTATTAACAACAAATGAACTTACTTTCACAAATACTTATTTTTCTATTTCATGCCCGGTACAGTGCCAGAATTTGTGGAAATGCAAAGGAATTATGGACCCTCAGGGAGCTCTTAAAGTTCTCATCGAGACACTTCACGATTTTCACACGTATAAGGCACACAATAGGGAAGTTATGAGCAAATAAAGGCTTTTTAGAGATTTTTTACAATAGTCTTTTCTGTCATTGCACTAGGTAAAACTTTCTATATTCATAATTCATCCTGTGGAAGTCAGCTTTGGAGCAAATCCTTCAAGAACGTTGCTGGACTTTGTTTATAATATCATGGAATGAGGGGAGCAGGGATCCCACCAACCAGATTCTTCATCAACAGATTCTTTAAATAAACCATAGTGTATCTATGCCGTGGAGGCAGGGTCATGAAACTTGGATTTCAAAAATCGGGAGCAGGGGTGTGAGTCAGTGGACAGGTCCGGCCGGAGAAAAGAAAGAGCCTGAACCTGAGGGCTCTCCAGGTGTTCCTTTCTTTTATTTCTTCTGTAGTTTTAGGCATGTATCCGTGTCAACCGGACCGGCTGGAGGTACTTTACAACCGAATACGGGCAGACTAAATGCTGCACCAAGAAGACAGCTTTACAAATGAAATTGTTGCGCTCAGCCAGTATGTGTCTGAGTTCATTGCCCAAATCTGAAATGTATATGCGTCATTCGGTCCCCAAGAGCTGGTCTTGGGCCTGTGTCTTTGGGTTCAGGAGGAAAGAGGAGATGTTCACAATCCATATGAGGATTTGCCACAAAAAAAAAAAAAATAGAGCTTTTATAACCTGCAGTGGAATTCGCATTCAGGAAAGATGGCAGTTTTTTTCTTTTAAAAGGAATAAAATATTGGAATGTGGTGGACCCACATGATGGGAGAGAGAGCCATAAAAAGAACGTTAACCAAATGTTAACTGATAGAACTAAAATCATGATACAAAATTTTATAGCCAGTATCATCCCAACTATATGGAGAAGACATAAAATATTATGGCTGAAAACACCAAAATAGTACCCACAGTAGAGGGGACAATGAATTATTTATTTTCTTTTGTTCACTTTCCTGTGTTTCCGAACTGTTCTAAATGATGGAAACACTCCAATTAAAATTTTTCAAGCAAACTTGAAACATGTAAATAAAACCCACTGTTTCTTAATTAAAATGAAAAAATTTCACACTGAATTCCTGAATGGGTATCTGTAATAAATTTATAGCTCTTCCTTTAAAAAAAAAAAATATGATAGAGTACTTTACATACATCAACCTGCGTAATTTGTCCAAATTATTTTCCAAGTGCTTACTGCTTGTGAAAACACAAACAACTTATAAATGTCAGTTCATTTCTGTCAGCTCCCTTTAAAAAAAAATCTTAGTGCATATTTATGCAAATAAAGGAGTTTAAGATGAGGGAAGAGGAAGCCAATGTACTTTGAATTTAAAATTCCGAATTCTCAAGGACGCCGGATCCATGGGTGTGGGCAGGGTTTCCGTTCACCAGAACCGCCTGCTTCAGTTCGCCCAATTGATAAACATGAAACTGTTGGGTCACCTTTTGTAGCAGCAGGGGGCCCAGCGGGGATCTTCCTTCCTCATCTGAACAGGAGAAACTTCTCTTCCCCTCCCCTGGGGTATCAAATAGCCCTGCACCGGTCTGGCCCGATGACGCTGGGCCATTGCCTCTGAAGCAGGGTGACACTGGGCTGGGCGGCCTGGTTAGTATGTCACTCAGTGCCGTGCACGGTTGCCAGGGAGATAGACATTCTTGTGATTCACCGAGCCTGACACCCCATCTCAGCCGCGGACTTTTCTCTTTCGAAAAGCATCAGGCTGACACTGATGGCTAACACCGTGTGCCCTCAGCCCTTCGGGGGTTGCAGTGTCTGGTGTACGTAAGGAGATTTTGCCTACGGAAGGCTCTTTATCACACGTTGGTTTCTCCCGCAGCTCAGAATGTTTATTAATATTTGAAAATAGAGTCAAAGCAAAGGAGAGGAGGCAGTCATTTCCTGGAAGGAAAAACTGTTCTTTCTAGTCAGGCTCACCCACCCCGCCACCCAAGAAACCTTGCTTCTCCTTAAAAATGCAGCCAGTCCTGGAGCACCTGGGTGGCTCAGTCGGTTTAGAGTCTGACTTTGGCTCAGGTCATGATCTCATGGTTCCTGAGTTCCAGCCCTGTGTTGGCTCCGTGCTGACAGCTCAGAGCCTGGAGCCTGCTTCGGATTCTGTGTCTCCCTCTCTCTCTCTCTCTCCCCCTCCCCCGCTCATTCTCTCTGTCTCTCTCTCTCTTTCTCTCAAAAATAAATAAACATTAAAAAAAATTTTTTTAATAGTAATAATTTAAAAACGAAGCCAGTCCCATAGACCAAGCTCCCCTCTTCGGGGCCACAAAGTAGGACAAAGTAACCTCAAGTTGCTCACAAGAGAACAGGAAAGGCAGAGAATGCAAGGCTTTGAGCACTGCTGGGTGAGCCCCAGAAAGTCCCTGCGCACCAGCACTGCCCTCACCCAGCCCCCAACCTCTTTCACCAGCTCATTCTTTCCTGGCAAGTCTCTGCCCTTTACAAGGAAGCAGAGGAAAAACAAGACCACTCCAGGGGTGTCTGGGTGGCTCAGTCGGTTAAGTGTCCGACTTTGGCTGAGGTCATGATCTCGACTGCGGTTCAACTTATGATCTCACAGTTTGTGGGTTCAAGCCCAGCATTGACTCTGTGTTCAGAGCCTGGAACCCGCTTCGGATTCCGTGTCTCCCTCGCCGGCTCTCTCCAACTTGTGCTCTGTTTCTCTCTCAAAGATAAAATAAACCTTAAAAAAATTAGGGGTGCCTGGATGGCTCAGTCGGTTGAGCATCCCACTTGGCTCAGGTCATGATCTCACAGTTCGTGGGTTCGAGCCCCGCGTCGGGCTCTGTGCTGCCAGCTCAGAGCCTGGAGCCTGCTTTGGATTCTGTGTCTCCCTCTTTCTCTGTCCCTCCCCTGCTCATTTTCTCTCTCTCTCTCTCTCACTCTCTCTCTCCCAAGGAAATAAACGTTAAAAGAAAGTTAAACAAAGAAGACAGCTCTGGGTACCACTGCAGAGTATTTTAGTTTTGCCCCTGTGTAGGGGGAAGTGACACAGCGATATGGGGCACATTCTGACCCATCTAAGGCTGCTGTTCTCAGGGAAACCACAGGCCTGAGGCACCAGGGGTGATGTTCACAGGGAAGGGAGGGCGGAAAACGAGCAGCCCATCTCACTGAGGACGAGAGGAACTCACTGTTTGTCAGCATCTGGAGATCTTCCACTGACGGAGGCAAGGCTTTCTTCTCATAAGGGATGACGGTGTTCAGGTACTACAAGACAAACAGGGCACGCAGGGCTTGAGACTCAAGTATGGTCCCTCTGCTGGGAAGAGGAGTCGACAATTCTCACGGGGATTGCGCTTTTCTCTAACAAATGCGCTCCACCGAATCAGACACTCTCGGCAACACCCATGACACTGTGCAACCCCTGCGTCAGGACCCTGTCCCCATCGTTGGGGGCGGTCTCTGAAAGTAAGACTTTACCATATTAGCCTTCTATTCCATCTAATACATTCTTCTGACGCTAGAAGCTTTGGGTTATTTAGGAATCCCGGTGAGCAGAGGCTGAGAGCGGAGAACATTTTAGAGGGGGGTTATATTTTCTCATCCTTCGCAGAGCAATTTGAAAATGAACAGTCTCCCTTTTGTCGAAAATGACAGGGGAGAGAACCTCAACCCCGCCCTTGGTCTTGGATGTCGGGTTTGCTCCCTCTGCTGGATACGAGGTGCTTCTACAACAAGATCACCTTGGGCCGGTGGGATGTTGGAGAAGGCAGCACCAGAGAGACCCTGAAGGTTGTGGGGGAGTCTGGGGGACTGAGTGAGAAGAGCTGCAGACCTGTATTTTGGTCTTGGTTCTGCGCCTAGCGGTGTGGCCTTGGGAGAATACCTAACGTCTCTGGGCCTTAGCTCTCACGGCTGCAAAGTGAGGCGCCTGAGTTAGATATTCCTAAAATCTCTTCCCACGCCACAGTGCTAGAATTCTAACCCTGAGGATTCAGCTACAAATGTGTCAAACATACACACAAGCAGTTACATGCTCTTATTCTACCATCTCAATCTCCTCTGTGTATGCACGTGCCCTTTCAATCAGATTACACACCTCGCGAGGGCAGGGACCAGGACGTACCCATCTTTGTACCTGAGGGCCTGGCAACAGCTCAAAAATGGTTCCCCTTTTAAAAGACACTGGCCGTTCCTCCTTAAGAAAGGAAGAAAATGTGAAGAACCCCCCCCCTCCCCCCCCCCCCCGCCCCTTGCCCAAGTCCCAGGATAATCCCAGGGAATCACCAAGTTGCAAGAGTCCAGGAGGAAAGCTGGGAGCAAGGGAATTGCTTGTACCTGCTTGTCCGTTCCTGAGGAGCCAAACGTCTGGCGGATGCCACTCTGCAGAATGTTGGAGATGCCTTCCATGCTGAAGCGCTGTGAAGAGGAGGGGGGCTCAAGAACAAATGCTTCCTGCTCCGCAGTCCTCGCCTCCAGGGACCTCGGTGCCCTCCCTAAACTACCCAGACCCACCCACGACCACCGTGTCCCAGATAACACCAAGGCTAAGGGACAGGCCAAAATTTAAGCCTGAGCATTGCAAGAACCAATCGTAGAGTCTCAGAGACTCTCATCTTTGTCCCTCAGGGCAACAGGCCCCCTGCGCTCCCCTCGCTTCCTCACTTCCCCCTCCACTCCTCACTTCCCCTCCATGAGCAAAGGGAAGAATGAAGCAGGACGGGACACCTGGGGCGGATGATGACGCAAGCGTCTTAAGGAGGAAAACAAAATGTCCAGCCACTGGGAAGGGCGGATGTAAAGCTACTGTCCTTCACTGGGAAGCTTTTCCCAAAAGGCACAAGCCTAGGACCCATTCAATGGGTCTGGGATAGAGCCTAGGCCAAGGTATTTTGAAAAATCTTGGATGATTTCTCCTGAGCTTCCTTCATCAAGAACCACAGGTCTGGAGAATCCTGTTAATATGACAGTAAGGAGTCATAATTTTCAATCCTGAAACACCCCTACTGACATCCTGAAGAGGTAAGTCAGGACGAATAGCAGGGATTCTGACCCTGAGTCCCAGGGCACAATGCCCATCAATACTAAGCACCGGTCACCCCTCTTTCTAAGGTCTTGCCTAAGGGAACACATGCCATATGCAAGTATTTTCCGATGTCTGCGTCCCGCCTCCCTCAGCTGGACCGGGATCCTCTGGGGGAGTAAAGGAGACAGGGGTGTCTTCTCCCTCTTGACAGCCCCACTGTCTGCCAGGGGTCCTGCTCACAGTCGCTGCTTATGGGTCCTGTGCAGGGTCGGTACTGGGACCTGACTCGGCGAGGATCCGGGGCCCGGACACACCGGGTCCTCCCACTGGGGGCTCCACGTACCTTGAGAGGCATCTGGTTTCCCTTCTCTATCCGGCTGCTCTGCAGACTCAGGCCTTTCTCTTTCCGCCTCTTCTTCATCAGCTCCCGCTGCTCCTTCTGCTTGTTCTGAACCTCAATCAGCACCGTGATGAAGGAGTTCTTCACTTCCTTTTCAAACTCCAGCTCGTCCCGGCGGGCCAGCTGTTGCACCAGCTCCTCCGAGAAGTCCCGGATGGCGCCCTCCACCTGGTCCAGCAGCTCGGTCAGCTCCGACCCAGACATGTGCCTCAGGCCTGCAGGGAGAGGCCATCCCGCAGGTGACAGCTGCATCTGAGCCAGAGCCCGACGGGGAGGCTCCCGGGGCTGCTGCTGCTTGAGGTGGGTCTGCCTCTCCAGAGGGGACCCCTGCCAACCCCTTATAGGACTGGGAATTGAGGGGCTGCCAGGAAGGGAGGGACCCATATGCTGACAGCCAGAATGAACACCCCTTTCAGGGACACAAAAGAGGAAGAAGAAATAGCCCCCCAGGAACCCTGTGGACTCTGTCCACAAAAATGCACATGGACAGACATGTGCCGTTTTGATCCTGTGTTCCTGTTCCTACTTATTCTCTATTTCTATAATACTCCAAGTGCAAAATGGGTCAAGAATCAGGGGGAGAGGGGCGCCTGGGTGGCTCAGTAGGTTAAGTGACCGACTCTTGGTTTTGGCTCAGGTCATGATCTCACAGTTCCATGAGTTGGAGCCCTGCATCGGGCTCTGTGCTGGCAGCACGGAGCCTGCTTGAGATTCTCAATCTCTCCCTCTCTCCCTGCCCCTTCCTTGCGTATGCTCTCTCTCTCTCTTTCTCTCAAAATAAATAAATAATAAATAAAAGATATAGCTGGACAGCAAAATAAGCGCAGTGACCTGATGCCCTCTTCACCCCTCCAGTCCTGTCCGGCAGCGAGTGCAGATATCCAGGAACATGGGAAATGTCAACACACTGAAAAATGAACCCTGGCTGGTTGGCACAGAGTCTGCCATCAGAGAAAAGGAAAGGGAACCTGAGATAAAGGGATACAGATAACTTTATCTTAAATTCTTGTCCGCTAAGATTTCTTCATTTAAAATCGATTGTATGGGAATGCAAACTGGTGCAGCCTCTCTGGAAAACAGTATGGAGGTTCCTCAAAAAATTAAAAATAGAACTACCCTATGACCCAGCAATTGTACTACTAGGCATTTATCCAAGGGATACAAGCAGGTGCTCTGTTTCGAAGGGGCACATGCACCCTAATGTTTACAGAAGCACTATCGACAATAGCCAAAGTATGGAAAGAACCCAAATGTCCATCGATGGATGAAATGGATAAAGAAGATGTGGGATATATATACAATGGAGTATTACTCGGCAATCAAAAAGAATGAAATCTTGCCACTTGCAACTACGTGGATGGAACTAGAGGGTATCGTGCTAAGCAAAATTAGTCAGAGAAAGACAAATATCATATGACTTCACTCATAGGAGGACTTTAAGACACAGAACAGATGAACACAAGGGAAGGGAAGCAAAAATAATATAAAAACAGGGAGAGGGAAAACATTAAGAGACTCTTGAATGTGGAGAACAAACAGGGGGTTCCTGGAGGGGTTGTGGGATGGGGGTTGGGCTAAATAGGTAAGGGGCATCAAGGAATCTACTTCTGAAATCACTGTTGCACTATATGCTAACTAACTGGGATGTAAATTAAAAAAATAAAATAAAATAAAATCGATCGTGGAGGGGAGGAGGGAGGCATCATTTCAAATTGTCCGTTTCTGAGATCTTTTGTTTCGGCCCCAGAATCCATTTTACTTCCCCGTTTCTGCTCTGGCCTATGTGTTTGCTGCCTTGGTTCACCTTCCCCATTTCTTCTGCTCTTTGGAGCTGCCTCCTCCTTCTGCATTTGCCATTTCACTCTGCACTTCAGCTGTTTTTGGGAGTCTTGTGCTGAATGCCGCTGTGTTTGGGGCCTTTGTGTGGCTGAGAACGGCTTGAAGGCAGCCAAGTCTGCCCCATCATTCCCAGCACATTCCTTCTGCATTGGCCATCCCCTGGCCTCTACTCTTTAGGGCTGCAGAGTTTCATTTTCAGGACACAGTTCTTCAGATCAGGCCTCAATTTTTACCATGTTTGGACCTTTACATCTGCCCGGCCCACCTTCTCCCTCTTGTGTTTCCAAGTCCCCACCAGCCTGCATGCAGATCTCCTCGGCCCCTCCTGCAGCATGGGTACCCTTACCCCTCCAGACCGATGACTTTTATACCCAATTGTACCTTCACTGTGTTACATGTTTCCATTTCACGCCTCATCCGCCTTTTTCTTTGTGTGACTATAATTACTACAAACCTGTATCAGAGAGCTAACCCAGATTAAGAGTACAGATTCTGGAATCAACCTGCCTGGCTTCACATACGGGCTCCACCCCTCGTGACCTGCATGTAGTGTAAGGGCAGATACAAATAAAAAATTAGAGCCTTGACTCTCCCTGTTGAAAATAAGGGAAGAGACTTTCTCTCTCCTTTACCTGACTTTTCTTTGAGAATGGCTTCCTGGGTCCTTTGCAGAGAGATGCCAATCATTTTAATGGCTAAATAAGCCTCTTGCCCGTCTTAGGATTCAGGAATGTTTTCCCAACCCCCTAGGAGTCACGGCTTTGAAAAGTAATCACCAAGGAAGATGACAGGAGCCTAACTAGTCGCCTGACTCCAGACTGCAAAACCTATTTAATGTAATGGGTTGTATCCACTTAGCTGTAGACGAGAGTAGGATTTCTTTCTGCCTGTGATGTGCACCCCATTCTGGCTTAACGCTTATTCAATAATAAAATTGTCCTCTTTCTCTCTTCTCCTCTGTGGAACGGTTTTCTGGGTGAGGAGGAGATTTTGTTTTTAATTATATTTCCCCCACAGTGGCATCAAACAAGTCACTTAACCTCTCAGGATACTCAATTACCTCGATCCTAATGGAGTTGGCGTGGGGAGGAAATGAGATTATGCACAGAAATTCTTAGAACAGGGTCTGGCACATAGAAAGCTCTCCCCAAAATATCAGCTATCATTATTATTACCTTTTTCATTGATTTTACAGTAGCATCACTTTGGATAGTGGGCTCAGATTTCTTCTCCTTTTTCTGCTTTGGTCTTATTCTTTGGTTAGTTTTGCCATTTTTGATTTTGTTTAACTGACTCTTCTCCACCTCCCCACCAAAAAGGCTAACTTCTCTCCTGATGCCCAGTAAGAAAGGTGCCACCAGCCTCCTCGATTTGAGGTTCTATTAGCTACATGTGAAGCATGTGCCCAGGGCCTGGCCCAGAATGGTCTTTATCCTTGGCGAGCCCACCCACCAGGGCCCTCACCTTCATAGGACCAGTTGTTGTTGAAGGTCTGGGTCAAGGCCTGCATCTCCTGAAGGAGGACAGAGTCAGCCTGGGAGGAGGTTTCTCCCTCATCCTCCTCTTCCAGAACCTCCTCTTCTTCCTCAGGGTCTGGGGAATTCTGCATCATTTCTTCAATCTCCTCAATGACCTAAAGAAGGTACGCAAGAGAGTGCTAACTCTGTTCTCTGCTGGAAGGACAGGCTGGCTCAAATTTTGATCGGTTAAGGAAGTTTCTAATTTGCTGCCTGTGAAATTCCCAAAGCGGTATCGTTATTTAATACATATTGAATAATAATAAAAATAGATCTGACCAAAGTCTTACATACACTCTTTCTTTAATGTAAAGCACACTTTAATGTGAAATCGCTTCCAAGAACACCATTTAGATGAGTGCTTTATTGGAGATAAACTCCTCTTTCGGGAAACAAAGCAAAGCTGCCTGGAAGGGAACATTTACTTCAATCTGCTGAGCATTTTATTTCTAAGTGAGGAAATACTTTATCCAACCAACTTTAGCACAAAACCCAGTCCATTAACTGTCACGGTGCTTCTGCTGTTCCTAGAACAGCTCAAAACAGGGAGGCTTTTTCACACCGAGGAAATTTCTCCAGAATT
Organism: Panthera uncia; assembly: GCF_023721935.1. Classification (NCBI taxonomy): domain Eukaryota; kingdom Metazoa; phylum Chordata; class Mammalia; order Carnivora; family Felidae; genus Panthera; species Panthera uncia. The sequence continues at coordinate 89,401,097 of NC_064808.1, read as the reverse complement.
CACCTGGACAGGAACTAGGCTGCCCAGACACAAGTACGAAACAGGATGGCAAAATAACAAAAGGGCGGGTAGGGTCCGGAGAGCAGAAAATAGATAGGGAACCAGCTGTAATCTAGACTGTTAACAGGGCCCAGCAGAGAGGGCTGAATGAGAGGACTGCCATAGGACTGATTCGTCTGTTAATGGTTTACACATAAAGAAAATGGAACAAGCAAAGAAGGTCTGAAAGGCGTCTACAGATGGGTCTTGTCACGATAGGGCATTTTTATACATTTGTCTGTCGATTCTGGGATGGATTGAGGCTCCAGGCTACTGGACTGTGGTCCCTGAAGCAGGTTTCTTCATGTCAGCTGGACCAAGGACAAGGGGACTTAGGGTGCCCTCCTTGAGAATAATTTCTATTTTATCCCCACAACTTCTCAACTCCACTCAGCCAATTTAGGGAATGCTTAGTCTTTGCTGAGAGCCGCTTATAAAATGCAAGCAAATGACAAACCCCCTTTAAAATTTTATGGCTCAGTTTCTCGTCTCTCAGACTACTTGTCCTTGACTTTGGATCACTGAATCGTATTTCTCTTACCATTCACAAGAATAACTGTTGGCCCCTATTCTCTTTTTATCCGGCTCCCTTCAATCTCTCGGACCTCATCTGTTTATAATCCCACCTTTTTACCACAGAGTTCCTTTCACCAAAAAGCACTGTCTGGCACCAAAGGCTCCTGGTGGAGTTCTTTGGTGGAACTACTTTGTGAAAAACTTGTATGGCACCTGCTCAAAAAAGTCACCCATAAATATTTGTTGACTAAAAAGTTGAAAAAAGAATCCAAAGACCCAAGATTATTCCCCTGAAGTAATAAGTGACTAAAGCCAAAATATAACTAATTCAATCAAATGTCAAACACTACATTTTTTTTTTTAAACAAAGACTCAACTGCATATTAAGAGTCCTTTTGGGGGGTGCCTGGGTGGCTCAGTCAGTTAAGCATCTGACTTCGGCTCAGGTCATGATCTCATGGTTTGTGAGTTTGAGCCCCACGTCGGGCTCTGTGCTGGCAGCTCAGAGCCTAGAACCTGCTTCAGATTCTGTGTCTCCCTCTCTCTGCCCTCCCACTCTGTACTCTGTCTCTCTCTCTCTCATTCCAAAGTAAATAAACATTAAAAAAAAAAAGAGTCCCTTTGTAAGGCTCAACATTTTGAGTATTCTGTGAAATATGAGAAAATACCCATCAAACAAAAGCCTCATCTGCCACTTCTATCTTTGCAGGAACAAGGATTTAGGACCCTTATTTAAGTGTCTTGACTCTTAATGGGATTGCATGCAGAGGCTTAGCAAGAAGTGAAGCCAGTCAACACTGGGCCTGTCTCTGGCCGTAATCAAACATGAGCCCCGCCCAACCCAAGGGTCAGGAATTATGTTCCTATTTACTGCAGGTGGGTAAACTAAGGCATAAAGAGAAATGAAATCCCTTATCACAGATGCTCCGAGTCATCAACACAGCCACACTAGACCATATATCTTTCTTCTGCCTTAAACGGATGTGACAAGGGGCACCTGGGTGGCTCAGTCGGTTAAGCGTCCAACTCTTGGTTTCAGCTCAGGTGGTGATCTCACAGCTCATGAGTTCAAGCCCCACATCGGGCTCTGTACTAACAGCATGAAGCCTGCTTGGGATTCTCTCTCTCCTCTCTCTCTGCCCCTCCCTGCTCACTCTCTCTCTCTCAAAAATAAATAAACTTTAAAAAAATTAAAATAAAATAAAAAGATGTGACAAGTATGTGTACTTAAACTTTTTCTTGAGCCAGAGAACAAAAAGTCCCGAGAACCAAGAGAAATATTCGTACCTGATCTGCTGTGAGTAGAGGCTCCTCATTGATACCAGAATCGTGTTCACTCTTCTCGTTGAACTCTTCCTCTTCCTTCTCATGGATCTGAAGGGGGGTGGGGAGGGGGTGGAATTCTAATGGATCATCAGCAGAACCAGGGATCTCTTTACTCTCTGGTGTCTAGAACGGATAACATGACTGAGAGGCCCCTCCGGCCGGCCATCCACTGTATAAAGAGGGGAATCTGAAGAGGTGCCCAGAGTTTCACCCAATTCCAAACACAGCCCTCCTGCACAACATGCATCCCTGAGTCAGGAAAGGACAACGAGGGATGTCTGACTCAAAGGGAGGAGCACTGTTCTTTAACCCACAGACAGGTTGTCCCTGTGTGAACGAGGGACCTTCCCAAGGCAAGTGACACTGTCGACAATTCCTGCAGCAAAGTCACCCTTATTTATACAAGGAGTTTCAATCTGGGGTTTTGTTTCCAGAGTTTACTTAATTAGGCATTTTAACGGGTGGGTTGTTCCAATCCAAACAGTCAAGCTTTTAGAACTTGATGAAAGGTGTCTGGAATTGGAATTGGAATTGGAATTGGAATTCTAGGCTTGGTGTCATAGTTGCAGAAGGAGGTGATGAATCTACATGAGGCATGCCACAGTATCACCTGACCACGTGAACTACAGGACAGACTAAACATCAAAAATATTGAAACATTTGTCGTTTCTCCAAAATTCCACAATGCCAAGTAAGATTCTGAAAGTTCACAGCCATTGTGATTCTAGATGTTGAAATCCAACAAGGTATTCACAGCACATCTGGCTTTACTGACCATATCCCAAACAGCCACGGTCCAGCACTTAGGTTCAAATCCTACACAAAATAAACCACTAAATCACCCCACAGGCTGTCTGTGTCCAGAAGTCAGATTTGAGAGTCATATAAAGGCTGGTAAGGAGAGCCTCCAGGAAATCTTTCTGCAGAGACACCTCTTTTCCTGGAATCAATTTTTACTTGCTCTTTGATAGCTGGCATGCTTATCTGCCTCTTCCCTGGGGATTACACTTCTGTTCCGACAGAAAACACCCAGTTCTACCCCAAGCAATCATGTCAGAGATCACCTATCCTCAGAAAATTCTCCCCTCTTCTTTGAGCTCCACCTTGGCAGATGCCCCTAACAAAACACATCATCTTCTGTCCACGTTTGCATGAAACTAGGACTATGTCATTAAAAAATTAATCAAATATATCTCAAATGCTGTCTGCACTCAACCTGGATGAGGGGTAGGACCGGGAAGTAATGGGATCATTTGAGGGGCTTGTGCGCCAGATGGTGACATCTATTTCTGTTGGCGAACCCATATGCTGCTCTCTCTGCCAAGTTTACCTACCACCTGTGGTGGCCGCCTGGCTTCCGCACTCCCCACTCTGCAGAACGAAGCTCCCGGAGCCCCGCTTTGTTCACAACTACACTCGTGGCAAAACTTCTCAGGGCCAGAAAGGCCCAGAAGCTAGAAGTTAGGCTCACCCTGGGGAACAGAGGTTGTTGTTTTCTGTTTGGATGATTTTCTATAGGCGAGTGTGAGATATAACCAGAATTTCTTTGACATTAAACCTACTCTAAAAACATATCTTCTGAGATATGGCCAATTTTCACTGACTGCTAATAGTGCATCATTGAGCTACGCTGTCTGCTTTCCCAAGGTCTTCCCTCTGAGCTCCTGGCTGAAAGCAGGGAGGGAGCTTCTAGGGACAGACGCTTCTTGCTGTTTAAATGTTAGTGAACCCGAGCAGTGGCATGGATGCCTCTTGGAGCTTTCTCGCCTCTCCCTCTGGCACAAAGCCTGCGGGTCTGATTTGTCAGGCTTGGGTAAAAAGAGACCTGAAAATCAATTATAATGAATGATAAGTCACCCTGAGTTCCTAGTATTGTGTGAGCCATCCCTACCCCACGTTTTCTCAGATCTCAGAAGCCTGATGCTAAAAAGTAAAATAAAAGGAGAAATAAACACAAAGTACTTAAAGTCCTGGCTCCTTCCCTCCGCTCTCATGTGTGGATTATCCCCCCTGCCTCTGATTTCACACATCCACCCCATCCCTGGCCTTTTCTCCTCCCTCTCTAGCTTTTGGTTCTCATTCTCTCTTCCTTCCTTACCCTCTCTAGGGCTCTTCCCACATTTTCTCCCCGTCCTAGCAGACTCTGTTCTGCCTACAGTTTGTGTCCCTTCTCAACAAGCCTTCTTTCCTTACGAATGCCTTTTATAGACTCCCTACTTCCCTTCTTTACCAGGACAATATCTCAGGCAGAGAGTGGAAAACTGGGTGGGAACAAATAGGGAAAAAAAAGAAAAAAATTTGAAAAATGGTAACACTAGTACATATGGATAGGATTATATGATTTACACACACACACACACACACACACTTATGTACGTGGAAGAGTATGTATACACTCTTATTCTCATATATGAGAGACCTAGAAATTGCTACAGGGAGTTTGTTTAGTCTCTTGTGTGGCATTGGGAAGACTAAAGCCAAAAACAACGTGCAGGCTAGGTCATTTAAGGCTGAATTAGCTTGTAGACTAAAACTCACATTGTGTCCATACTGTAGAAGTGACCTATGACTGTTTCAAGAAAAATCATTCTTCCAAGTGACTTCTTTCCAGAACTGAGAAAAAAAGACCGAGATCCAGAAAAGATCTGGCCATACTATTCGACAAGCCATTTCTTCCTCCTGTTTTGGGTCAAGGGTGTGCCCCCAAGGCTGTAACGTGGTAGCTTCAAACTTGACACTAAACGTGGAGAACCTTCCCTGGAACCTATAAGACTGCCAAGTCTTGCTGCACAGAAGTCTGAGTGAGGACTGAAATTACAGGGTCCTTGTGTTCAATAATGACTATTAACCAGATGATTCTATTCCCTCCCCTTATCACAATTGTTTCACACAGGTGGTTGCCTTCTTGATCAAAAGTAAGAGAATGAAGGTACATTTTCACCTTCGGTCAAAAGTTAAAAAAAAAAAAAAAAAAAAATCAATGGCATGCACCCAGCCCAGGGAAAAGACAACTACATCCCCTGTATGCTTGTGAACAACCAGGAAACATCTGTGTGGGGTTAAGTCAATGCCTCTGAATCCCCACAGTGAGATGCACCAGAGCCCAGCAAACAGCATGTAGACAACAGACGCTTCTTGAACGAATTAATGAACACATGAAAGAGACAGGAATGGCAACACTATTGCCTCCTATAGTCGGTCCCTGTCCACATACAACTTAGCTGTTTAGTCACCTGGAAAACAGAAGAGTGGAACACCCGGTCCTGGATGTTCGTTCCTCTTATCCAAGACAACTGCCATGTGCTATTAATTCAAGTTACAGGGACAAAAGAGACTGTCTTGTACATCAATCAGGGACAAAGTATTGATTAACTGAAAAACCCAATAAACGTGGAGAACTTTAAATAATAATAATACTACAGAACTCGAGCATAGTATTTTGACCTAAAAATGTAAGTGTACACGTATTTGTCCCCCAAGCTCCTAACGTAAGGCCAAGGCCTTTTTCTTCATGATGGGCCTCTGAGTAGAGGTTCCATGTCGTCTTTCTCCTATCATCCACATCAGAACACAATTTTTTAAGATGATTTAAATGATTTCCCATTTCTGTGTTTTCATAGCAGGAGGAAGACAGGAGATAGCACACACACTCCATTATCTCCTCTTCCTCCTGAAATCTGACTACAGCGAGAGCTAAAGGACCAAAAGAGGATATCCCACAGGAACAAAACAAACCAGAGTAAAGACAACAGCAAAGGAGATGCTAGAAAGCAGATGCTGAGCTAGCAGGCTACAGGAGTAAGCTCTGTAGGAGGAGGCTTCCCAAAGTAAGTGCTTTTACCCCAAAGATGCTGAAAGACTCAGAATTGGAGACTTCAGGTGGTACTGGGAGGTGGGGCTGCAAAAAGAAGGATCTGCTGGGATTCTTCATAGGAGCAGCAAGACCCCGGGTCTCTTCTCCCTTCCCACATAGAAGGGCAACTACCGCCCTCTCACCATTAAAAGAAGTGGAGATTTTACTCTGGAAAGGTTGAACTAGGAGGCCCTGGACTCAAGATACCCGTGGCCACCTGAAAGCAGGGGTGAGGGATCTTGCCCCAAACAGAGGGATTAAGTGAAAGTCTACATACTCACCAAGACCCTCCTGCCCTTATTAGGCTCTAAGGACACTGGCAGTCAGGCTTATCCTCCTCAAGCAAAACATGACTCAAGTCACTAACCAGCACATTTCTATTACACTGCCCAAGAAAAAAGACCTATAGATACATGTCAATATTTGGGGCCTCCAAAAAAAATGACCAGGTCCTTACTGATCACTACAGTGGGGGCAGCAGGAGATAAGACCTGCCCCAAAGGAAGAGCTCAATGAGTCTAGCTTCACTTTTAAATATGAAATTATGCCCAAGGACTGTCAAACATTTGCAGACAATCCCCAACATGAAAGACAGGGACTGAAACAAATACATAGGAAAAGCAAATCAAAAGCAATACAGAGGGCAGAAGAAACTCCTTCCTATCATTACTGCCCTCAGAAAGACATCAAGAAAACACTGCTTCCTTGAAACATGGTCTTTTTAGTAGAATTAATTAAAGAAAAAAAAAAAACAATAAGAAAGAGCTCTTAGGCACTAAAATTTTAGTAGCAAAATCTGTATTTTCAAAAGAAGAATTGAAGATAAGGTTGAGAAAATCACCGAGAGAGTAAAGCAAAATAAGTGGATAGAAAATGGGAGGGTAGAAAAAGCAGAAGATCATTTTAAGTCCAACACTTGAATAAAACAAATTCCAAAACACAAAAACACAAGAGATGGTCTCTCTCAGCCACAAAAGAGTAGCTAGTATTGGACTTACCGCTTCAGCCACATACAACTACAAATCTGGAAAAAATCTATGAGCCAATTGTTTTGAGGCACTGGGCATAGACAGTGAAAGGCTGTGACCATTGAAAGAAGGGAAAACATGAAATAAATGAAAGCTGAGAATCTGCCACCTGTGAACTAACACTACAAGAAATCCTATAGAAAGTTTTTTGGCCTAAAAGGAAATGATTAAAAATCAGACCCACGGGAAGGAACAAATAATACCAAAAATGGTAAATATTAAAAATTTATGCTTTTTTCCTTCTCCTAATTTCTTTAAAAGACAACTAACTGTCTAAAGCAAAACATAAAAACTTTGTGTTGCGGGGTACATAATATGGATTGCAATAAAATATATGACAACAATAGCACAGAGGATAACAGGAATATACTGATACTGCAGAAAGTGTTTTACATTTTATGTGAAGTAGCGTAATATTAATCCTAAATGCACTATGATAACTTAATAATGCAGAGTATAATCGTTAAAGAAGTCAGTAAAAAACAAAAACAGAAACAAACCAGAAACACACACACCAAGAGGTATAGCTAAAATCTAATGGAAGAAATAAAATGGAATACCAAACAAATTTGATTAACCCAAAAGAAGGCAGGGAAGATGGAACAGAGGAATAACAACAACAACAAAAACCCAGAGAGGACAAACAGAAATGCAAGATCATACATTTAAACACAAACTATTTGGGGCGCCTGGGTGGCTCAGTCAGTTGAGCGTCTGACTTCGGCTCAGGTCATGATCTCACAGCTCCGAGTTCGAGCCCCACGTTGGGCTCTGTGCTGACAGCTCAGAGCCTGGAGCCTGCTTCTGTGTCTCCCTCTCTCTCTGCCCCTAACCCACTCACATTCTGTCTCTGTCTGTCTCAAAAATAAATAAACATTTAAAAAAAAAAAAAAACACAAACTATTCAAGTTACTTTAAGTGTTAATGGACTAAACACTATGCAAATGAATTAAACCCAATGAACGAAAAAGCACACGTCATCATTTTCAGACTAAATATAAAAGATGAGGGTGCCGGAATGGCTCAGTCAATTAAGTAACTGGCTCTTGATTTCAGCTCAGGTCATGGTCTCATGGTTCGTGGGATGGAGCTGCAGGCTGGGCTCTACGCTGATGGCATGGAAGAGTCCCCGCTCCCCGCCCCTCCCCGGCTCTCTCTCTTTCTCTCTCAAAAATAAGAATAATAATAAAAAAAAAAACCTCAACTATATGCAATCTATAAAAGACACCCTTTAAACATAAAGACAGGAACAGGTGAAAAGTAAAAGGACTGATAGAAACACCGTACAATCCAGTAATTACACTGGCAGGTATTTACCCAAAGAAAATGAAAACACTAATTCAAATAGACATATGCACCCCTATGTTTATTGTAGCATTATTTACAATAGCCAAGATATGGAAGCAACCTGTGTCCATCAATAGATGAATGAATAAAGAAGATCTGGTGTATATATATATATATATATATACAATGGAATATTACTTAGCCATACAAAAGAATGAGAATTTGGGGCACCTGGGTGGCTCAGTCAGTTAAGCATCCGACTTCAGCTCAGATCACGATCTCGTGGTTCATGAGCTCAAGCCTCGAATCGGGCTCTGTTCTATCAGTGCAGAAGAGCCTGCTTCAGATCTTCTGTCTCCCTCTCTCTCTGCCCCTCCCCTACTTGTGCACTCGCACACGTGCACACACACTCACTCTCCCTGTCTCTCTATCTCAAAAAAAAAAAAAAAAAAAAAAAAAACATTAAAAGAAAAGAATGAGGTCTTGCCATTTGTGACAATATGGATGGAGCTAGAAGGTATTATGCTAAGTGAAATAAGTCAGAGATAGTCAAATACCATGATTTCACTTATATGTGGAATCTGAAAGACAAAACAACCAAAAATAGAAACACTCATAAATACAGAGAACAAACTGATAGTTGCCAGAGGGAAGATTGGTGGGGGTAATGGGCAAATAGCTAAAGAGGTACAAACTTCTGGTTATAAAGCAGACAAATCAGGGCGGGGGGGCCACCTGGCTGGCTCAGTTGGTAGAGCATATGACTTCTGATCTTGGGGTCATGAGTTCAAGCCCCACGTTGGGCATAGAGCTTACAATAAATGAATCAATCGATCAATCAATCATGGAGATGAAAAGCACAGGAAAGGAATATAGTCCATAATATTGTAATAACACTATATAGTGACAGATGATAACCACACTTATCATGGTGAGCATTGCATAATGTACAAAATTGTCAACTCACTATGTTGTGTACCTGAAAAAAGAACTAATTTAATGTTATATGTCAATTTTACTTCAATAATAAAAATTAAAACCAAAAACCAAATTGTAGTGGATAAACAGGCAAAATAATCAGTTAAGATATAGAAGAATTCAACAACACTTAAACCAACTTAATCTAGTTGATCTTTATAGAACATTGCAACCAACAATTACAGAATATACATTCTTTTCAATGGCACATAGTACATTCCTAAGATACAACATATGCTGAGCCATATATCGATCCCAATATATTTTAAAAGGCTGAATTTGTACAGACTGTGTTCTTGCCAAAACTAAATTAGAAATCAATGACAAAATGATAACTATAAAATCCCCAAACATTTTGAAATTCAGCAACATACATCTAAATTACCCATAGGTCAAAGAAGAAATCACAAGAGCAATTAGAAAATATTTCAAGCTGAAGGTTAACAAAAACATGCCATATCAAAACTATGGGATTCAGCTAAAGCAATGCTGAAAGGAAATTTTATTACTTTAAGATGCTCATGGCATTGCTGATCTGAATGCTTGTGTCCTCCCCAAATTCACATGTTGAAATCTTAATGCTCAATGTGATGGTATTAAAGGTGGGCACTCAGGGATTTGCTTGGGTCATGAGGGTGGAGCCGTCATGACTGGGATTGGTACCCTAGAAAAGAGGCTCCACAGAGCTCCTGAGATCCCTTGTACCAATAAGGACACAGCCAGAAATTGACAGTCTGTAAGCCAGAAGAGGGCCTTTACCAGAACCTAATCATGCTGGCACCCTGGATGTCCAGCCTTCTTAACTGTGAGAAGTAAATCTCTGTTGTTTATAAGCCATCCTGTGTGTGGTATTGTGTCATAGCAGCCCGAGTGGACTAAGACAATTATTTTTAAAGTTTAAAATCTGATCTAAGCTCCTACCTTACAGGGCTTAGTAAAACCCTAGTCAGTGTAAGGAAGGAAATAATAAAGTTAAGGAAAGAAATCAACAAATGAGAAAATGAACAAACAACAGAGGAAAAGAAAACTAAAAGTGCTGTTCTGGAAAGATGAGTAAAAGTGACAAACCCATCATTAGACTTAAGAGAGAGGATGGGAGGGAGAGGGAGAGAAGGAGAAAGAAAACACAAATTAGCAGATCAGAAATAAAAAGAGGACCATCACTATAGATCTTACTGACATTAAATAATAAGAACATATCATCAACAACTTTGTGGTCAATACATTCAATTATTTAGATTAAATGAACAAATTCCTTGAAAAACACTATTTACCAAAATCAGCTTGGGAAGAAATGGAAAATCTGAACACCTCTACATTTATTGATTTATTTATTTTTAATTAATTTTTTTAACGTTTATTCATTTTTGAGAGACAGAGAGAGACAGAGCATGAGTGGGGAAGGGGAAGAGAGAGGGAGACACAGAATCTGAAACAGGCTCCAGGCTCTGAGCTGTCAGCACAGAGCCTGATGCGGGGCTCGAACTCACAAACTGCGAGATCCTGACCTGAGCCAAAGTTGATCACTCAACCGACTGAGCCACCCAGGCGCCCTGTCCCCTCTACATTTATTAAAGAAATTGAATGTGTAACCAAAAATCTTCCACAGAGAAAACACCTGGTTCAGATGGTTTCACTGGTGTAGTCTATCAAATATGTAAGGAAGAGATAATACCAGTCTAAGACAAACTCAGAAAGTAGAAACATTCCCAATTCATGTTATGACATTACAATAAAAGAAAATTACAGAAAAAGATTCCTTGTGAACATAGATGCAAAAATCTTTAATAAAATATTAGCAAATCAAATCCCACATTATGTAAAATCGATACTATATCATGACTAAGTGGAGTTTATCTTAAGAATGAAAGGTTGCTTTAATATTTGAAAATCAATTAATGTAATACATCACATTAACATAATAAATTGATCTACCTACATAAATGGATCTATGGATTTAACACACAATCACAGTTGAATTTTCAGCAAGTTATAGAAATTGATTAGCTGATTCCACAATTTATATGGAAATGCAAAAGACCTAAAATAGCCAAAAGAGTGGCTCTTGGGTGGCTCAGTTGGTGAAGAATCTGACTCTTGATTTCAGCTTGGGTCATGACCTCACAGTTTGTGAGTTCGAGCCCTGCATCAGGTTCCTCACCGACAGCACAAAGCCTGCTTGGGATCCTATCTCTCCCTCTCTCTCTGCCCTCCCTCCCTCAAAATAAATAAATAAACTTTACAAAATATAAAAACAAAAAGTAAATAAAATAAAATACCCAAAACAACTTTGGAAAAAAAGAACAAAGTTGAAAGACTTATACAGTTGACCCTTGAACAATGCAGGGGTTATGGGTACCAATGCCCTGCACAGTGATAATCTATATGTAACTTTTTACTCCCCCACACTTAACTAAAAGTAGCCTACTGTTGATGGAAGCCTTACTGATAATATAGACAGTTGATTAACATATATTTGGTATGTTATATGTATTATACACTGTATTTTTATAATAAAGTAAGCTTGAGAGAAGAAAATGTTATTGAAAATCATAAGGAAGAGAAAACACATTTACAGTACTATACTGTATTTACAAAAAAAACTCCATATGTAAGTGGTCCCACGCAGGTCAAACCCATGTTGTTCAAGGGTCAGCTGTCCTACTTTATATCAAGACTTATTACAAAGCTACAGTAATGAATACAGCATGGTATTGGCATAGACACACAGCAATGAAACAGAATAAAGAATTCAGAAATAGATCCACACATATATGGTCAATTGATTTTCAACATAGGTGCCAAGACAATTTAATAGGGAAAGAACAATATTTCCAATAAGTAGTATCAGAACAATTCGATAGCCATACACGTACACACACACACACACACACACACCAACTTTGACCCTTACCTCACACCATATATAGAAGCTAACTTGAAATGAATCACAAACCACAGAAGAGCTAAAACTATAAGACTTCCAGAAGACTTAAGAACAAATCTCAGTGACTTCTTAAATACTACGCAAGAGGGGGTGCCTGGGTGGCTCAGTCAGTTAAGCATCCAACTTCAGCTCAGGTCATGACCTCACAGTCCATGAGTTTGAGCCCCACATTAGGCTCTGTGCTGACAGCTCAGCTGACAGCCTGGAGCCTGCTTTGGATTCTGGGTCTCGCTCTCTCTCTGCCCCTCCCCCACTTGTGCTCTGTCTCTCTCTCTCAAAATATTAAATAAAGATTTAAAAAAATTATAAACAAATAAATAAATACTACACAAAGAGCACAAACTATAAAAGAAAAAAAATCAATAAATTGGGATTGATCACATTTAAAAAACATTTGGCCTTCAAAAGATAAGGTTAAGAAAGTTAAAAAGCATAGACAAAAAGAAGATATTTGCAAAACATAGGACTTAAGACTTATGTCTAGAATATATGTGTTAAATTAATTAAACAAGGAGGCCATTAGAGTGATGTGGTTTCAATGACTTAGAAGCCTACTAAGCAAACCAAAATCTAAGTCTCTAATGCCTCAAGGTTAAGAATTCAAACCAAAGAACAACCAATCACAAACAGCCAACTGGCCTTTCCCAAATAATACAACCACTTAAGCTATAGTTAATCAATTTCCTTCTTTGCTTCTACCTTTTCTATATAAAAGTCTTTCCTGTAGCTCCTGTTGGTGGAACACTCCTAACCACTTTAGCTTTGGCACTGTCCTATTTGATTCTTACTCAAGTAAACTCTTAAAAATTTAGTATGCCTCATTTTATCTTCTAATGTAAAGAATAATAACAATTTAGGGGCGCCTGGGTAGCTCAGTCGGTAAGTGTCTGACTTCAGCTCAGGTCATGATCTCGCGGTTCGTGAGTTCAAGCCCCGCGTCAGGCTCTGTGCTGACAGCTCAGAGCCTGGAGCCTATTTCGGATTCTGTGTCTCCCTCTCTCTCTGCTCCTCCCCCCAGTCATGCTCTGTCTCCCTCTCTCAAAAATAAATAAAAACATTTAAAAATTTTTAAAAAAAGAATAATAACTATTTAAAGAGAATACAAACACCACATTAAGAAAGTGGGCAAAAGATTTAAATGCGCTCTTCACTGAAGAAGATACACAGATGGTAAATAAGTACATGAAAAGATGCTCCATATCATATGTTACTAAGGGAATTCAAATTTAACCCAAATAAGACACTCCATATACCTACTCAAATGTCTAAAATGTAAAAGTCTCCGTCTCTTTCTGACCCTCCCCTACTCGCAAACGTGCTCAACACCCTGTAGCTCTTTCTCTCAAAAATAAATAAATATTATAAAAATAAACAACAAAATAAAAGGCCATCTATAACAAGTGTTGGTGAGGATGTTGAATAACTGGAGCTCTCAAACTGGAAAACAGTTTGACAGTTTCTTAAAAAGCAAAACATACACTTACCATATGACCCCGACGTTCCACTCATAGGTTATTTTACCCAAGAGAAACAGAGACATATGTCCACAAAAAGACTTAGGCAAGAATGTTCATAACAGCTTTATTTGCAATATTCAAAAACTGGAAACAACCTAAATGTCCATCAACAGGTGAATGAATAAGCAAATTATGGTATATCTATATAATGGAATCCCCTCTGCAATAAAAAAGAATGAACCATTGATACAAACAACAAAATGGATGACTATCCAAACAATTATACTGAGTCTTAAAAAGCCAAACCAGGGGGCGTCCGGGTGGCTCAGTCGGTTGGGTGTCCGACTTCGGCCTAGGTCATGATCTCGCCGTTCCTGAGTTTGAGCCCCACGTCAGGCTCTGTGCTGACAGCTTGGAGCCTGGAGCCTGTTTCAGATACTGTGTCTCCCTCTCCCTCTCTCTGCCCCTCCCCCGTTCGTGCTCTGTCTCTCTCTCTCTCAAAAATAAACATTAAAAAAAAAAGCCAGACCTGCCCCCCCCCCAAAAAAAGAGTGCATGCTGCATGACTCCATTTATAGGAAATTCTAGAAAATGCAAATTAATCTATAGTGACAGAAATGGGTTGCCTGGAGATTGGAGGGTGAAAGAGAGTAGTAACGGAAATGTTCAGTATCTTGATTGTGATGATGGTTTCACAGATGTATACATATGTCAAAACTTATCAAATTGAACACTTTAATATGTGCCATTTATCATATGCCAATCATCCTTCAGTAAAGCTATGAGAAAAAAAGAAAACCATAAAATGAAATGAAATAAAAGAATAATACACCATGACCAAGTTGGATTTATCTCAAGAACGCAAAGTTGACTTAATATTTGAGAATCAATTAATGTAATTTATCATATTAACATAATAAAGGATAAAACTACACATGTAATCATCTCAATAGAGGCAGAAAACAGAAATAATTAATCTTCAGAGAAATAACACAAGAAAACATGCCACAATTTAGTCCAGGTTGAAAGGGCCCACTAAGTATAATGTAGAATGAATGGGGGGGGGGCACACACTACAAGGCACATCACTGGAAAATTTCAAATGAGAAAGAAAAAAGAACATCCTGAAAGCTAGTCACATATAAAAGAAGGAGAATCAGAATGAATTTGAGGGCTTCTCAACAGCAAGTGAAAGCTGGAAGATAAGAGAACAATGTCTTCAGAATTCTGAGTAAAAAAAACTTTTTGCAACCTAAATTAACTATCAAGTCAAACTCTCAACCAAGTACATGACAGGAGAATAAAGACATTCGCGTAGATTCTAAAAAAGATATTCTTCTGTACCCTTTCTCAGAATATACCGATTTTTTTCCCCACAAACCAAGGAAATAAACCCAGAAAGATAAAAAACTATGGCAGTCAGAAGGCAGGGAGAGAGTCAGGAAGGATCCCCAGGATGAAGGTGAAGGCAAGTCCCAGGGACAACAGCTGGGCATCAGATCTAGAATACAACCAGACTAGTTCATAGCAGAAAGATGACAGTACTAATTTGGATGCTTCAAGACCAAACAAAAAACAAAAAACAAAAAAAAAATTCTGAATTGATAGAATATCTGATTTATTTAACCATATTGTGAGATTTAAATTTCACTCCATTTGGGATTGAACTACTGATAAATAGATATACAGAAAACTAAGCAAAACAAAAAACAAAGTCAAGTCTTTACTCCGGGTTAAACAAAAAGTGGTATAAGAAAGGAAATATTTTTATACAACACTACATGATTCAGTAAGAAATAGTATTTACATAGTTACAACGGTATATATTTTGAGTATTGATTTCACTATATAAATTGGTGACAATCCTATGAGAAAGCTAAGTGTGAGTATTTGAAGTGGTGTATAAGAATTAAACTTATCTTCCATCATGCAAAGTTAATAGATAACAGCCAAAAACTGTTTATTTTAATCATCAAACAGCAATATAAATGTATTACTTAGGAAATTTGAGATATATGCCAAAAGAAATCAAAGTGGTTGCCTCGGGGCGCCTGGGTGGCTCAGTCAGTTGGCTGACGGACTCTTGGTTTCGGCTCAGGTCATAAGCTCACTCTTTGTGGGTTTTAGCCCTTTGTTGGGCCCCATGCCAACAGCACATGGCCTGCTTGGGATTCTCCCTCTTCCTCTCTTTCTGCCCTTCCCCCACTCTCCCTCTCAAAATAAGTAAATAAATGTGAAAAAAAAAAGTGGTTGGCTCTATGCAATAGGGAAAAGATAAGGCAGGAGCTGCTGGGGTGGTTTTTAAGGTCTTATAATATTTCTAAAGTATTATCTGACTCTTAAAGCCATGTACATGTGTTATTTGATCTTCCAAATGCAAAATGTGATTCTCTTTGCTGTCACAATCCAACAGTTTCCATAATTCTGATTATATCACTTATAGTCAGAAGGACAAGGATAAAGACGTTCAAGAACAAACACGCCTGATTCTTGGCAATGAACCACTTAAGTAGAAGAGGAGCTACGAGGGCTTGCTAGAAGAAGCCTACCAGCTGTGTGCATTCGGCAAGCCAAGGGCATTGGGTCAGTCGCTCTTTTATAAAAGTACAGAGCACTGGTTAATCTAGCAAATCATTTAAACTGAGGTCAGTTAAAAGAGCTTCTACTGTAATGAATCCAGATAATAAAGGAGATGAAATAAAACAGCCTTAATCCATCCACTTCTGCTACCCTGTCATTTTCCCATGGGTTAGATGGAAGAAATTCTACAAGGAGTGGAACTCAAGATCATCCTTCTCGGGGCCATTCAATTTGCCCTGAAATATTAACCCTCTTGAGGGAAATCTGCAAATGAGGATAAATTAGAGTCCTTCTGAAGGGCAGTCGGTCTTATACATCCTTTGGCTTAATCCACAAAATTAGTTGGAAAGGGAGCCAAAGAGATAAAGCGAAATCTGCCTTTTGCACCGTGACGGGCCTGATTTCATTTCAGTAACTAGATTTAGTCCATGGTTGCCTCCTTGTCCTTTGCATTTGGGATAAGGATACATATAAGCATTGCAAGAGAAAATGAGCAGTCAGGAATCAAAACAGGAACTGAGACACAGCCTCCTATAGCCACGATGAGTAGGCTTGCATCAAATCTCCGAGTCTTGAAGTCACCATTTTACCTGTCCCACTCAATGAAACCTTGAAGTTTTGAGATTTCGGGATTGCTAATTATTAGAAGAGTTAAGAAGGATATACAGCCACCTTTTCAACCAATCAGGCAACTGCTGATCTTTTTGCTGTGCTATTTTGGGCAATGATCTGCAGAAATTTCTCTCTTGCTTTTTCACTTGGACTCAATTCTGGAGCACCTATGAAGATTAGATCCACCTTCCTTTCCCTCATTTGCTGAGCCCACAGGGCTGTGACAGCCCTTCGTGATAAGAAATCGTCAAATTTCCTTATAGCTGAAACTAGAAAACCAAGCAAGGCAGAAATTGGCTTTTAGTGTGGACAAAGCCATTAAATAATTTTACCTTCCTATATGTAGATTCAGCTAGGAGGGGTCATTTGGATCTTCTGAAAGGTCACTCCCCATAGCCTATGCAGATCAACAGAAAAATAAGTATTCTCTTCATTCAGAAGCCCTTAGGCCACCTTCTTCTTTGGCATCAGTAAGCACAGAATGTGACTCTGGTTCAGCCACAAGAACGGCTTCTCGGTCGAGTCTATAAACGTCTCATTGGCCACTCCCCACTGAGTGGCCACCTCACTAATGTCTAGGCCCCAACTCTGGCCATTAGCCAGGCTTTGAGTTTGCCACAAATCTATCAGCACCTGCCATCTTGTGTTTGGTGAGGCTGAACTCTTCCTTTTGGATAGGAAAACCTGATTCTTTTTAAACCATTATTATTTGAACATGAGAAGCCTGTGATA
The DNA here is from genome assembly GCF_023721935.1 of Panthera uncia. Lineage (NCBI taxonomy): Eukaryota > Metazoa > Chordata > Mammalia > Carnivora > Felidae > Panthera > Panthera uncia. The sequence goes on along the minus strand of NC_064808.1, from coordinate 89,383,742 downwards.
GTCACTCTCCTCCTCTTCAGACCACCTTGTTTTGCATGTTGCAGTACACAGATCAACAACAGAGTAATTTGCATTTATACTTTTTACAGACGGCCATTCGAATCACCTCACAGACACTGGATGTCCCCTCATCTAATTCTTCACCTCCTCCGTAACTCCTGTCTTACCAGCAATGTTTTGGAGCTATGGGTGAGCTTCGTTACCTAATGGGTAAGACTGTTGAATTAATGAATGTTTTTCTAACTGGAATCCACATCTTCTCAAGCCTTATCAAGTAAGGGGCCCCAGAGAGGTACCTCGGTGTCAGAGCTGTTGCCATTCAGAGCCTCCACGTTTGGGTCCCTCCAGTCTTCTGAGAGTGAAGGGATGTAATTGTCTGTCAGAGCATCCCAAACCCTGTAAACAAAGAGAAGCTCTCATTAGCACACATCTGTGGCCTGGCCCCGCCTGGAGGAAGGAAGAGCTGGGCCAGGGGAGGAGAGAGGCTTCTGTGTGTGCCAGGCTGAGATCATCTGCCTTCCAGCATGCAAGAGCAAAGCAGCTTAAAAACTGAATTAGAGGCACTACCAGGAGAGAAAGAGCCAAGAGAATGGGCCCTGGTCAGGAACTGAAGCTTAAAAGGTGTTTGCTTAAGAGAAGAGGAATTTCTCACCATTGAGACACAAATGCTAGAGTCTACAATCAAACCACCTCAGGCAATAAATAGATTGCCCCTGAAAATAAATCTGCCCCTCAACCAAATGGTTCATGACTCATGAACCTAAGAAATGCCCATGTTTCCTTTCCTTTTCTGTGGGCAAAGAAGAGTGAGAGAGAAAGAGGGAGAAAGAGGAAGATAGTGATGTAAGTTGGTAGGTAGGTAATCGACAGATGGATATCTGGGCAGATTTTCTGGCTGAATCTCTTTGAGATCACGGCCACCATAGAGTTTAGATGCATTTCAATTTCAGAGGCCTGCAATCTAAATGGTCAAGAATTAACTCCCTGACATCTAATGTAACTAAAGGGATAATGTCAATGCTGTTAACGCTTACTAATTACCCAAAATGTTCTAGCGAGCCCGTGGTGGCATACTCCCCCAGCTCCAGCAAAGTAGAGTGTAAGTGTTCCCTGTCTCCATCATGGACACTGCAAGGCAAATGTATGAAAGGAACCGATCAATACACCTCTAACAATTGGGTTGTAGTGAGGGAAGATGGGGGGTCCCTTTATTACATGGCTTTAAAAAGTTCTGATACGTACATTATAAGAAAAACTTTTCTATAATTTGTGTCATTTAATTCTCTTATTTCAGCAATATTTCTTTGGGGGGGAGAAAAGGAGGGGTTGGGGGAAAATCCTAAAGTCACAAACTCTCACACACAGGAAAATAAACAAAGGAGTCAACATCCAGAGATTAATGTAAATCAGTAAACCAAGCTCCTAAAATAATGTCATCCGTGGAAGCCAGTGGCACTTGAGTTAATATTAGCTAAGGATAAATGAGGGCTCTATGCAATATCCTTCAGGTGCCTATGCATGTCAAACAAGGTATAAGAAGGTAAATTGTATTTAGACAGACTCACATGAAGAAGCAGCCATTTAAAAGTAAGCAAATATGTATATATGTGGATCAAATTCAAAACATGACAGAATACGGTGTGAGACGCTGAAAAGGTAAGTGCAAGGGGGACAAGAACACAGACAGCTGACATTAGGAGAGGCGAGTTCTCTTAGCATATGTCAAATCGGGAATAATATATGATGCATGGGCATAGAGCAAGGAGACTTTCCCAGTGCACAAAGCATACAGTCGGCGATGCAACACATTAAAGGAGCTCAAGAAAGCACAATTTAATAGCAGTGCTTGGGTTATCCGCTGACTCATTATTTTCCTGCAATTACAAGCAAGCACTTTGAGAGGACTCATCAAGTGTTCATTAGACATCCATTCAGCAGGATTTTAGTCTGCTTCTTAAACACGGGTGATAATCCAATCTCCATCAGGCACTATTAGAGCTTCATTAATCCAGCCTAATGCTAAATGCAAGTCTCGGTAGCACCATACAGCCAAGAGGCAAAGATGATTTGCTACGTCCAAGACAAAACTCCAAGCACCACACCCAGTGGGGGAAGGCCAGACTCCTCCTTGCATTACATTCTCTGCCGCAAGAATCAACAACAAGCATGCAAGCACTGACCTTCGGATTTGTCCCTGCAGCAAGTGCCTGGAAAAATAAAATTCAGCAAAGCCCAAAATAGGCGGGAGCCTTTTGTGTCTCTCCTAGGCTGGCTGGAAGCTGGGACTTTTAATGAACTGCACGCTTTCCAATGACCTTGAAACTGTTTCTGTCCTTCAAATGATAACTGGGGGGCTCTCTCAAATTATTTAGGGAGTGGCGGTTTTTCTCATGTGGGCCTTGACTGACATACTCTGGATTTCACCTTCTAACTCTAGATTTTTATGACAATTCCCTACACCATTTTCTCCTCGGGATTTCGAGCCATCCTCATTCTTTCCTGTTTTGTCCAGATTTTCTTCTTTTCTGAAGTACTCTTTATCCAATACTAACCCTAGCAGTCACTACTTAATGGCCACTTACTATAAGTCAGGTACTCTCTTCTAAACCTTTGTGTGAATTAATTCATTCAATCCTCACAACTCTGTAAGGCAGATCCTAAGGCGGGAAAAAAAAAAAAAAAAAAAAAACTAAAACAGACAAGTCAGTTAACCTGTCTAAGGTCACACAGCCAATAATGACAGAGGTGGGATTTGTAACCAGGCCATACGGCTACAGAGCCCTATATTCCTAACCACAAAACTATCCCAAGTCTTTATCATTTTGTGACTGGCTCGGGCACGGGCATCAGAGTAATATACCAAGTTCCCAATCACAAGCTAGAACAGCAATTCAGAAACCAGCTCTGCGTGAAAGATCTCTAACTACATTATTCTTGGACATAGCGCTTTCATCAGGCTACAAAAGGAGGAATGGCAGGGGCAGCGGGGTGCATGACTGCTTCCTGTCTATCTCTCCAGCCCCAGTGAAGGTTAAATGGAAGGCGAAGGCAGAACACTAGCGGCAGCCTGGCAGCCAGAGCAGACCGGGTGGTGGGAGGGAAAAACACAAAGCTTTCTGTGAGGAAGAGAATGGGAAGGGCTTTTCTTCCTAGACGCCACCCCCACCCCCCGCAGAGAGGCTATCTGTTCTATCCTGAGCAGGGGCCTTGGGCATGAACATATTCCCTTTTATAGTCACCCTGAGGTGGACTGTGAAATCCTACTTTCCCCGAGAAGTGTCCTGCCACTCGCTCTTATCTTGAGGGAAGGAGACTCTGAATGTTATCTCCTATATCTGTTATCAAAGAGCCAAGATTAAACAGGTCGCCTCAATTCCTGGCTTTTGCTGCCATGGCACCCGCGATTCAATTTGCTCTCTCAGCCCCTATAGTGACAGAAAATTCTTTTCCTATGGCTGTTTTATAGCCTGGGCTCAGGTGCCTATGGAACTGACTAAGCTATCTTTCACCACACAGGGCTGGGGATTTGTAAAGGGAAGCTGGCACCGGATGAACACACCCAACAGAATGGGTTGTGACAAGACGCACATACACAAAGATCTGGGTCTACTGGCAATCATGTAGCCATCAAGGCTACATGAATCCTGCCCCCCTCCACACCCGTCTGTTCTTGACAACATGGTAGGCAGCTAGCCTAAAGGGCTTATTAGAATTCCAATTTGATAACATTTCCCTTAATCCCCTCCAGGTTGGCTACTGCCCTTATCCAGTGTCTCGTGTCCAATAAAGCCAACAGCCACATTTCGATGTGTGTTCATGTGAGTACACTTTCGCTGCTAAGACTTAGGAATTATTATTAGCACATAATGACTTAGAACAACTTTTTAGATTCTTTCAAGCACTGAAATAGAATCAATACTACCTCTGCCTTCTATAGGGGGAAACTGAGCCTCTGAGAGGATAATTAACTTTCCTCAAATCACGGCTATCCATCCACTTACCATATCCTGGTTGTGTGGCATTTACTTGACTTCACCTTCAAGTATGGCTGACTACGCACCATGTATTTATTGTGTAGACTTACTTTTAGCACCTTTCACCCAATAATTCTATCTGCAGAACAGGAAATGGTGATTGTTCTCACAAGTTTGGCCCCTCTTTATCTTACAGGTGCCTGTAAGAGGGCGGATTGTAATCCCAGTGAGGCAGGTGGTGGGGTGAGGATTGTCCATTCCCCTTCTGTAACGGTCCCCTAGAAAGGCTCTGGCCTCCAAGTTCAATCTCTTATGAGACAGGAAAGGATGATCACACATATGCGAAGAGCAGATTCTGGAAGAGTATCCAAATTTAAAACCAGGAAAAATCTATTCAAATTTGACTCTCTTGTAATGCCTAACACTTCCATGCCCTGATAAATCAGAGAGAAGTTGACGTCTCAGCCAATTCCCTATTAGCAAAATAGTTCCAAAGGAGGACTAGAGAAATCCAAACTCTAAAAGGAATGACTACACTTGCTTTATGATTTGTGCTCTCTTGAAGGAGGTTAGTTTGACCGAGAAGTTCACTGCTTTTGTTTTATGTTTTTATTATGTCCTGCTAACCCACCCAACACACTTTCAATTCATTTGTGGAGGAAATATCCATCCAATTAGCAAAACTAAGGAAGTTTATTACAAGCTATGCTCAGGAGAATCACAACCAGATTAGATATTAAATTATCTTTTCCCTTACTTCATCATAATTTTACAGTTGAAGTATATGGATAGGTATCTATAAACAATGTGTATAATTTAACTCTGATTTTTAAGTTGGAAAGGTTTAAATACATTGACCACCTTGAAAACACAGTGTTAATTTTTCTCTTCCCAGATTCCTCCCTCTACACTAGCCCCAAATTGTATTTTATCTCTAAGGAACTATTCAACCTTTGGTCTTTTAGCTGAGGCAGTCAATGAGGCAGGCAACTCAGAAAAATCAGGGTGAGGAGACCAGTAATCCCATGTGACGGTAATTAACATTGAGTGGCCTCTGCTAATGTGCTAGAAGAGAGTAAGAACTTGCTCACCGGGCCTTCATCCTTAATGAGGCAGAGGGGGGCTTAGATAGGGGAGGAATGATTTGTTGGAAGCAAAAGGAATGGGACGCATCTTAAAATGTCATTTTCAGAGCACAGCCTGGGTGAGGTAAGAAATTAGGTTCTTTCCAAGTCCTTAGCCCCGCTTCATCAAGATTGAGCTCTGGAGGTTTCAAAGATGAGGACCCACGCAGTCAACTAAAGTTAAGTGACTAGCCCAAGGTCACACAGTGAGTTAGCGAGAGTATGAAAATTATAATTCATAGTCTTTTGTATTTCTAGTTCATTGCCTGGTGCAATGAACTATAGTGAAAAAATACGCTGTATAATAAAGCCCCAGAGCCATTCTTTTTAGACTTACAGGAGGTGAACAAATTAATAACGGGCTCAGAATTTAAGAAAAATCAGTTTGAAACTTAAAATTGAATTAAAACACATAGCCCACAGTTACAGTACTGGTCACCAGGGTAAAATGTTCTCTGTGATCATGACTTCAGGCTAACATTAATTAAAAAGAAAAGAAGGAAATGGTGTGAACCTGGAAATCCGTTACCTGTGCCTACAAAACTAGCTATTATTGTTCACCCAATTCATTCGACATTCAGTATTCCATTCAAAAACTATTATTTGAATACTTATGACACACCAAGCCCTTATTAGACATGGGGATATAATAGTAAGACAGACACAGAGTCCCTGTATACTCACAGAGTCATCAAGCGAGCAACTATATCCCAAACAGGTCAGGTTTAGTTGTCTGGGACACACCTTTCACCCCACTTATTTATGGGCAACTCTTGCCACTCAAGTTCATAAAAAGAGAAACCAAAAGCCCAGTTGCTCCCAAGTCCCATTACAACCACTTGACATTTGTTGTGTGATTCCATAAGAACAATTCATGCTTGGGGTGCCTGGGTGGCTCAGTTGGTTAAGGGTCCAGCTCTTGGCTCTTGAGTTCAAGCCCACGTCCTCATTGGGCAAAGCCTGCTTGGGATTCTCTCTCTCACTCTCTCGCTCTCTCGCTCTCAATCTCTCAAAATAAATCAATAAACTTTAAAAATAAAGAACAATAGGGGCGCCTGGGTGGCTCAGTCGGTTAAGCATCCTACTTCGGCTCAGGTCATGATCTCACTGCTTGTGAGTTCGAGCCCCGCGTCGGGCTCTGTGCTGCCAGCTCAGAACCTGAAGCCTGCTTCAGATACTGTGTCTCCCCCTCTCTCTGCCCCTCCCATGTTCATTTTCTGTCTCTCTCTGTCTCTTAATAATAAATAAATGTTTAAAATAAAATAAAATAAAATAAAATAAAATAAAATGCAAACACAAGGGGCAGCTCTTCCTGCCCACGGGTCCTGTCCCTGTGCTTTAATTAAAAAAACAAAAAACAAAAACCAACTCACCTTTTTAAAAAAGAAAGAACAATTGATGCATATTTTATCTCTACAGGGAATTCAGGCCTATTTTTACTAAGTGCCCAAAACACCCTTCTTTAATTTATGTTACAAATTATCCTCTTCTTTTTCTAGTCCCTCCTCAAACAGCAGTTTTCTCAAATCCCTTTTCTTGACTACTGTTAAGACCCTAAAAGGGGACTAGTAAGTGACACAGGGAATCTGTATACTCAAAAGCCATGTCACCTAATTATCACCTTTATTTTGGCCCAAGGTAATCCCCTGGGCTGTCAGTTCAATTTGTATGCTTTCTTATTTGGATGTATCTTAACATTTGTAGATGATTTTCCAGTCCTGAGGGGGGATTTGTTAACAGTTTGGAGATTTTCATAATTCTGGTGTTTCTTGAAGCAAATTGTTCCAGTGACAGATTCCTCCATCACAGTTAATTAATTTCTTTTCTGATCCTTATTTCTAATATCTGGGTGGATTACTACTGATACAAAGAAACAGAAGATAGATGGACCCTAAAATGGATCATGCTCCTAAAATTCTATTTTGTACCTAAGAAAATCTATTTTCTAAAAAGTCTTCATTCCTCTAAGATTTCAATTTTAGAAAACTCTCCAGGTCCCTGTAAAGGGACATCATAGAATAATGTCAGCAATTACCAGGGCCCTGCCCCACTGACATGAAAGCATAAGTGATATGCCATGAACCCACAGACACGAGTTCTATGTCAAAGAGCCCCAGACTACAGGGCTCATGTCTGAAGCAACAGAGGGCAATTAAGACTTCTTACTCCTCATCCTGCAGGGTCTCTTCCTCCTCCTGGATCTGGAATTGGTTCTTCACAGGAGCCAGGGTCTCCGTCTTGGCGTTGTAGTTCCGGAAGCAGACATTGAGCTTCTCATCAAATTCGTTCACGAGGTCCTCCATGGACTTGAAGCTGATTATTTCCGAAGAAAAATTCTCAAGCTCAGAGAGGGAGGGATCCTCTAGATGGTGGGGAGATGAGCCATAGAAACACTGTGGTTTCTCCTCCGGGTCCTCCGAGCAGCAGGGTCGAAGGTCCTCAAACTCTTCATCCAAACTCACCAGTGGAGCCTCCATTCTCTCACAGCAATAGGACAACTGTGACTTTCAGGATTCGTTGATCTAGAAGAAACAAACAAGGTAATGTGAGCTTGGACCGGGCTTTTGTGCCGCCTCTGCTGAGGAACCATAACCACATAACCCGTTAGTCTGTATCCCTCTGAAAAAGGAAGACTCCACTTTCCAGGCATCCGTCACTTCTGTACTTCCTCGCTATCATACACTTGACCTTAGCAAGTTACTTAATTCTCTGTGCTTCTCTTTATTCTTCTCGAGACAGAAATAATAATCCTCAAGGGATTGTCTTAAGGGTTAAAGGAGTAAAAATACAGGTAAGTGATTAGAACAGTGGCTGGCAGATAATAAACATCATTGTTGTCCCATATGTTCTCTGTTTATAATAATAATAATTGTTATTATTATTATTGCCATAAGTCCACATCCTTAACCATGTGCTCTGAAAACCGGAAGTCTTTCATAACTTATTTGGTGGCAAAAACCGACTTGACCTAAACTCACTTGGCAACTAAACCTAATCTACACGAATATAAAATTGCTTATGGTTTCAATTTATCCCATTGTGTGTGTTTTGCTGCAGAAATAATAATTTTTTAAATTATACTGATTGCTGCCCCAATCTCCAGGAAATGATATGCAGAATTCACACTCTATTACTGCTTTCCAAAATGGCTGGCCCCAAGGGTTTGGGATAGGGATGCATGGACCTAGATATGACTACCCTCAAAAACAAGCACCTGAGCTTTTCCAAGGTACAGAGCTTATGTCTGGGGCTAAAGGAATGGATTAAATGACTGGTTATCCTGAAAGAGATAGACCCAACTGCCCATGTGCTCCAAGGTCAGCCTCCATGACCATCTTGGACACCACATCCTGGAAAGCTGCACACTCAGGCCTACTTTCATTTCCTGAGCTCCAGGCCCTCTTCAGACACTGCCTTCCACTGTGATTTATCCAACTGTGTGTGTATCCAAGCCCTTCCCCAATTTTAATTTAAATTCCTCGAGGGCACAGACGTCCTCTGGACATCCTGCATCATTACTGTACACACTGCTCTGCGGCTAGGCAATCAATCAATGTGTGTTCATTGAAAAATGATCATCTGTCCCCCACATACATTTTTCATTTTCAATTTTAGGCAGCACAGCATTACTGTCCGTCATGCCCTTCTCTACATATGCCACTTTCTTCCCTGTAATGCGGAAAGGCAACCAAACTTTTCTCTCCTGTCTGTGTAATTTCTGATCCAGTTAGATGCTTAAATTGGAACCACTACCGAGGAGAACTGAACAGACAGCAAAAATAACGGGTTTTGCCCTGAAAGTGCCATTCTCCATCTCTGTCTATAAAACTTAAACTCTAAGTAAGTGAGGCAAAGGCCATGCTAGGTGGGGACTCAGACAGCTCTTACCAGGATTGTACTGGGAGGAAGCCAATTACCGTTGCATCACATCAAAATATATCCCGAGTATTTACAGTGTGCAAAGGCAACATGTTGGGACCTTATGACATCTTGGAAATAACATATGCTCAAGAGCCAACAGACCTACCTGCCAATGTGTGGCTGAGTGACAAGCATCATGGGTTCCAATTTTCTCATTTGTTACAGTGAAGGTGTTGGTATGGAGCTAATAGCTCTGGAAGTTAATTTTAATAACTTATTAGTGTAATTGATAATCTTAATTGTAATAATATATTTTAATAATGTATTCTATTAACTCCAATATGTCCAAAAGATTGCATTCCAATATGTAATCTATATTTTAAAATATTAATGAAACATTTTACATTCTCTTTTCATACTACTTCTTTGAACTCCAGTGTGTATTCACAGTACATTTCCACTTGGACTAGCCACATGTCGCTTGGGGCTACCAGAGTGGACAGCACAGCTATAAAGCAATACACAACTAATTGCCACTCAGGCGTTCTTCACCTAGGGTCTACAGACCCCTAAAGGGCTCTTTGAATATAACTATATTTTATGCACTTAAAAACATATTTGGAGGAGAATCTCATAGATTTCTCTACATTGTCAAAAGGGGCCAATAGCACAAAAAAGATTAAGCATCCCTGAGTGCCAAAGGGAGTTGAGAAAAGATCACAGAGTGCAGTAGGGAGCAAGGAAGGTTTTACAGATGGGGAATTTGGGTTGACCAGAGCAGGACTCTGTCATGGTTAAGAGCCTGGATTCCAGGTTCCCATCCTGGTCCTATCACTTCCTAGCGATGAGACTTTGGGCAAATTATCAGCCTCTTTGTGTCATGGTTTCCTCATCCATAAAATGAGGTATTTGAGGTATTAAAACAGTATTTAAGCTGAAGGCTATTTTGCAGAGTAATGAAAATAATCATTGGCAGTGCTAAACACAATGTATTGCATATGTGGTGTTTGATAAATGTCAGTGATTTTAGGAAAATGAGGATAACTTAGTTTCACAGCAAATGTAGGGGGAGGGTGTTTCAAGTAAAACAAAACAAAACAAAACAAAATCCCCCTGCCATGATAGTCTATGTGCAATGCTTTACATGCTGATCAAATGGGAGAACTACTGCTGAATAAAATTTATCACCTTTTTTTTACTAAGGCACCCCTGCTATTTTCAATTTATTTGGTGAAAGCTTCTTGGATCACTGGCCCCATTTCAGAAAGACATGATGTTAGAGATATTTACACTTCCTTTAGACTTGTACTCTTCTCTAGGAGAGAAGGGGGAGCCAGAATGAATGGGTGATACCAATGGGGTACTAATTCGAAATGGCACAAACTATATTATTAACCAGCAACAAATCCAAGGGCAATCCAATCAGCATCTAAGACAAAGATTGAGTTTTGGGTGTTGTCAACAGGAAGGTTATGCTCAAAGCACCTACGCTCAGCCCAGGCAGCCTCTAGAAAATGGATTCACCCAGATGATGATAAAAGAACGGGATATCACAGCTCTAGAGTTCAGAAACGTGGCCATTTGAACAATCCATAATATAGCCAGCTTTCTTTTCATCAACTCACTTCCCAAGAGCCAAGAAGCTCTGCATGAATGACCACCTGGAGATGAAACCAAAACTGAAAGCCTGCACTGGGAATTGGATATCACTCAATACCCAGACTGAGCCGGGTATTTGTACAAAGACTCCAGACTATGGCAGAGGCCGTGAGAGCCTGGCTCAAGGAGGGGTCTCTGGGTTGGGGCTGGCAGCCTTTCTTGAACCTGTGCCCTTTGTCTCCTTCCTTTAGCTCACTTTCTTTTGCTCTTCTCTCTTGGTGGGGTGCCTTTGCACCCCCCACTGAAATGTCCTACCCTTGCATCCTGGCTCGCCCGCCCATGTCTTCATTCACAGCCCATCCTAGAGGCCTCCCCCCTTAAAAGCGAGGGGTAATACAATTGATTGCTTATCCTCTTCCTCTATACTTCCAAAATCAATTTTTTAAAAACACATGAAGAGTGGCAGAAAAAGGGAACCACCGAAAGGTCACCTTGTCTTTTTCTCTTATCCTAGAACAGAGTGCAAGACTATAGTTTGATTATGTCCTATAATCTATTGCATTTATTTTGGCTCCCAATAGGTGGTGTAATTTGGAAGAGGAAAAAAAGGCTCTGAGCTTAACAGAGACCCTGTAGGAAACACATAAGCCTCTCCTTTGCAGCATAACGATGCACTAGCTGCAGCTTGGGGCTGCAGTACAAATTTTCACTCCCTGCTTTGCTGAGCTGAGCAGAGTGGAGGGGGAGCAGTAGAGAATTCACCATGCCTCCCCCTACTGGGCCTCTGCACCTGCACCGAGGCCCCATTCCATCTCCCCCTTCTTCCTATTACCTGCCCCATAGAGCAGTTGATTTCTATCTCCTCACCACACCTCATCCCTAAAATCTGCCCTCTACTGATCCACGGCAGTTTCCCACTGCTACTCAGCAAAAGCAGTCGGTATACAGGATCGTGCCAGCTTCCCACTGCCACAGAAAGAGAGTATTTTGTTGCACAGAAGTCAGCAACCCCTTTGCGGTTCCGCTTCCCCCCCCCCCCCCCCCCTCCCCCCCCCTCCTGCTGCTCCACTCACCCTCATCTCACATCCCCCTCCTCTCCACCCCCCCCGGGTCTGTTGGGGTAAAGAAAGGCTTCTCCAAGCAGCACAATGGCTGGCGCTAGGGGGAAAACTGGGCTCATCCCGCGCAGGCCGCACACATACTTCCCGGCCCTTTGGCCAAACAAGAGCGGGACACGGGAGTGGCAGGGAGATCCGGGGGTGTCGAGCAGTGAAAAGGGAAGGGATAGGCAGAAAGAAGGGAGGGCTGGGATCACACGCCCGCCCCAGGGCTCTGTCAAGCCTTGCACCCCTGAGCCCCAAGGGGTCCTGGGCCCACCGGAGGGCAGCGCCCCCACCACCACCACCCTCGTCCTTTCTCCGACCTGTTCCGTAGTAAAACAATTGCTCCCGCAGCGTCTGCGGCAGCTGCCAGCGGTTCTGACACTGCAGGAATGCATGGTCCTGGGGAAAGGCTCGGCACCCCAGGGAGGGGCACGGGCGGGTGCGGGGTCAGGCTCATAGGGGGCTGGGGGAACCGGGGAACGCTGCCCGGTGGTGTGGGCCAGTGGATCTGTACCTCCTCCCGAGACCGTTATCTTGCCCGGACACCCTTAAACGCCCCAGAATCCTCTGTGCCCCTATGAGCCTGACCCCGCACCCGCCCGTGCCCCTCCCGTGTCTCTCTCTCTGTCTCTCTCTGTGTGTGTCTCTCTCTCTCTGTCTCTCTCTCTCTCTCTCTCTCTCTCTCACACACACACACACACACACACACACACACACAACACTTGCACACACACGCCAGGCCTGGCTGGGGGGCCAAGGCTCTGATCTGATGATGCTTGAAGTGCCCATCATCCCACAGCTCCCGGCCCGGGCGCTGCACTCCCATGAAGGGCTGGGCAGGAGGGCGACGGCCTCGGGGCTCCTTCGTTCCGATTCCAGGATGGGACGGGCTGGGGGCGCGGGGCTGCGGCGCCCCCCCGACCCGCCGACGGAGAAACCCGAGTCGCGGGGCCTCCTTCACCACCCCCGTCCAACCCCCACCCACGGCAGTGGGTCGGTATGGGCTAAGGTCGCCCCCCCGCGACGGCACCTGTGCGGGTCCTGGCGGAGGGAGGCGGTTCGCGGGGCTCAGCGGGACACCCCCATCCACGGGCCGCGGGGAGCGGCCGGAGCACAGCGCGGCGGCGGCGGCGGCGGCGGCGGCGGCGGCGGCAGCGGCAGAGGCAGCGGCGAGCCAGCGAGCGCTCCCCCCGCAGCTCGGCCGGCGCCCGGCTCCGCTCCCCTCCTCCACCCCGCCCCCTCCGCCCCCTCCCCGCGCTCGTGCCCGGGCCCTCGGGGGCGCGCCCGCGCTCGGGCACCCGCCCGCTGGCACGCGCCCGGCCCGACGTCATCTACTCGTTAGCATTCAGAGCCTTCCTTGCAGCATGTGGCCTGCCTTTATTAATATTTATGAATTACTATTTCTCCCCTCTCTAACATTGGACTTTCTGCTTCTCTCATGAATATTCAGAGGCTCCAAGACGTGTGCGTGCAGTAACTCCCGATACGGATACTCGAGGGTGCCTGACACTGTAGATTCTCCATAAAAACATAAGGCAGGTGGCTGAGCGGATGGGCAGGCAAACACACTAAAGATTCCCCTGGACTTTTTGGGCTCCTCATTCCACTATACTGGGACCCAGGTGGGCAAGCTGAGGGATGCCTGCCAACCCAAACCCGGTTCAGACCTCACGCCAAAAGTGATGAATGCCTTTACCACCCAAGGATGCAGGATGAGAGCTGGATCCAGGCTGACAAAGCTGAGTGAGGTTTCTGGCACAGAAGGACTTGAGGTAATAGAGGACAATTCACCAGGGGATATAAGGAAGGACCCTGGGGTCTTATGAAAATGTATTCATTCATTTATCTTGTCTGCTATGCATAAGTCTGTGCTTATAGATGCTGTCAATACAAAGTCTAATGATTCATGACAGCAGATAACTAAAAGCACAAGAACTTCAAATATCAATGGAAGGCACCAGAAGAGCATGTCTGCTTGGAGAACCTAAGTACTTCCATCAAGTTAGAGATAAGTCAGACAAGCTGGCGGAAGTGTGATGGCGGAGCATCTCTGGGTGATGCAGAGGGCTTCAGCTGAAAGCGGCAGGGAGCCCCTTTTGGCTCATTTATGCATTCATTCCACAGACATTTCAATCATGACACGGAGGTGGAGCAAAGGAATGAGGTTCCTGTGAGTGAGAGGAAGACTTGGTCACTTTGCCCTTCAGGTGGCATTAACCAGAGATTTTCTTCCTGATAGAGGGGAAGAAAAGGAGGTGGTTGAAAGTTCCCTGAGTTGACTTTCTTGGGAAGATACCCAGTTCTGTGACTTGGGCAAGTTAACCTCCTTGTGCCTCATTTCTTGTTCTGTAAAATGAGGATAAATTATAGCACCCACCTCGGGGGCCTGTTGTAGAATTAAAGGAGTTGATATATGTAAAGTACTTTCAGACACAGTAGAAGGCACTATGTAAGTCTTGGCTATTATCTTCTCTAGGAGAAGCTTGGGGACACTGTACTAGAGGCCACCTTCTGTCCTGATCTTCAAAGCATGGGACTCACGGGTTTGAGAGAGGTTTTTGAGGAAACACAGCAAAGTGCTAAAGAGCATGGGCTCTCCAGAAAATTCAGTTCAAACCCCAGTGTTCCATTTATTAGCTGGTGACCTTGCACAAGTTACTTAGCCTCTCTGAACCTGTTTTCGCATCTGTAAAATGGGGATTCCAATAAATACTAAGGGTTGTTGTGGAGATTAAATAAAATAATGCATGCAGAATGTTTAGCATAGTGCCTGGCATATAATAAGTATTCAATAAGTGAATTCTGTTGTTGTTGTTTTTTTTTTTTTTGTGAGGATTTGAAGGAACTAGAAGTTGACGACTGGTATTTTAGGCATCTGGGATGAGAATGTCTTGAACATGAGTGAAGTAATTCTTCCAGTAAATATTTCTTTCATTTAATTTTGGTAAAATATATACATAACTTAAACTTTACTGATTTAACCATTTTAAAAAGACACTTTTTTTAACGTTTTGTTTATTTTTGAGACAGAGCGTGAGCAGGGGAGGGGCAAAGAGAGGGAGATACAGAATTAGAAGCAGGCTGCATGCTCTGAACTGTCAGCACAGAGCCCGACGCGGGATTTGAACCACAAACTGTGAGATCACGACCTGAGCCAAAGTTGGATGTCTAACCGACTGAGCCATCCAAGCGCTGTGTGATTTAGCCATTTTAATTTTTTTAAGTTTATTTATTTTGAGAGAGAGAGTGCAAGAAGGGGAGGAGCAGAGAGGGAGAGGGAGAGAGAATGCCAAGGAGGCTCCACACTGTCCGCACAGAGCCCAACATGGGGCTCCATCTCACAAACCCGTGAGATCATGACCTGAGCTAAAATGCAGAGTCCCACACTCAACCAGCTGAGCCACCCAGACACCCCTTTAACCACTGTTAAATGCACAATCCAGTGGCATTAAGTACCTTCACATTATTATTGCAATCATCACTGCTATCTACCTGCACAACTTTTCCATCCCAAACTGAGACTCTATATTAATTAAACAATAAATCTCCATTCCTTCTTCCCTGCACATCCTGTAACCACCACTCTACTTTCTGTCTCTATGAATTTAACTATTCTAAGTGTCTCATATAGGTCGAATCATACAGTATTTGTCCTTTTGTGTCTGGGCGATTTCACTTCATGTATGCTTAAGATGGGATGATATTCCATTGTGTGGTTATACCACATTCTGCTTGCCCATTTGTCTGTTGGTGGACACTTGAGTTATTTCCAACTTTGGGCTATATGAATAATGCCGCTATGAACATAGGTATGCACGTTCCAGGCAATACATATTTTTTAATTGCATTCCATGACCTGTACGAGAAGTTGGGTAGGTAAAAATGAAGGCGTGCCTTCAAGAGGTTCAGAGTTTCGTACGGTGATTTCCAAACTTTTCTACTTGGAACCTGTAGTGGGTTGAATAGTGTGTCCTCCCCCCGCCAAATTTATACCCACCCAGAACCTCAGAATGTGATCTTTTTTGGAAACAGGGTCTTTGCAGATGAAATTAGTTAGGATGAGGTCATAGTGGATTAGGGTGGCCCTGAATCCCATGACTGATGATGTCTTAAGAAGGGGAGAGGACCCATAGAGACACAGGGGAGGACTATGAGAGGGACCGTGTGATGATGGAGGCAGAGCTTAGAGCAATGCAGTATAGGCCAGAGGGCACAAAGGACTGCCAGGAACCACCGAAGCTAGAAAGCGGCAAGGAAGTGTTCTTCCCCAGAGCCTTGAGAGGGAGCACGGCCCTGCTGACAGCGTGATTTTGGACTTCCAGCCTCCAGGACTAAGACACTATAAATTGCTCTTGTTCTAAGCCACCCAGTTAGTGGCAATTTGTCATGGCAATCCTAGGAAACGAATACAGGTTTTAGTAGTAGGAAGTGGGGGTTGCTGCCGTAACAAATACTCTAAAATGTGGAAGTGGCTTTGGAATTCGATAATGGATAGAGGCTGGGAGAATTCTGAGGCTCATGACAGAAAAAGCCCGGACTGCCCTGAAGAGACTGTTGGTCAAAATATGGGTCAACTTGGGGCGCCTGGGTGGCGCAGTCGGTTAAGCGTCCGACTTCAGCCAGGTCACGATCTCGCGGTCCGTGAGTTCGAGCCCCGCGTCAGGCTCTGGGCTGATGGCTCGGAGCCTGGAGCCTGTTTCCGATTCTGTGTCTCCCTCTCTCTCTGCCCC
>NC_064808.1:89347735-89367251 GCF_023721935.1 Panthera uncia | reverse complement strand
GGGGGGGGGGGGCGCGCCTGGGTGGCTTGGTCGGTTGAGCGTCTGACTTTGGCTTAGGTCATGATCTCGCGGTTTGTAAGTTCAAGCCCCACGTTGGGCTCTGTGCTGACAGCTCAGAGCCTGGAACCTGCTTCCAATTCTGTGTCTCCCTCTTTCTCTGCCCCTCTCCCACTCATTCTCTGTCTCTTTCTCTCAAAAATAAATAAACCTTTAAAAACTTAAAAAAAAAAAAAAAAAGAAATATGGGTCAAAGGTGGGGCCCCTGGGTGGCTCAGTCAGGTGTCTGACTACAGCTCAGGTCATGATCTCGAGGTTTGTGGGTCTGAGCCTCACATTAGGCTCTGTGCTGACAGCTCAGAGCCTGGAGTCTGCTTCATATTCTCTGTCTCCCTCTCTCTCTGCCCCTTCCCCACTCATGCTTTGTCTCTCTCTCAAAAATAAATAAACATTTAAAAAAAATTTTTAAATGGGGTGCCTGGGTGGCTCAGTTGGTTAAGCAGCCGACTTCAGCTCAGGTCATGATCTTGCAGTCCATGAGTTCGAGCCCCATATCAGGCTCTGTGCTGACATCTCAGAGCTTGGAGCCTGCTTCAGATTCTGTGTCTCCCTCTCTCTCTGCCCCTCCCCACTCACGCTCTGTCTCTCTGTCTCCAAAAAAAATAAATAAACATTAAAAAAAATTTTAATTAAAAAATATGGGTCAAAGGTGATTCTGGAGAAGGCTCTGGGGGAAAAAATATGGGAAGAGCTGTAGAGAAAGCTATCACCGCCGAGAACACATATATTATCACGAACAGAAAGATGCTAGAAATATGGACGTTGAAGTGCTTCTGGCAAGGTCTCAGATGGAAATGAGGAACGTGCTGTTAGAAACTAGACAAATGATGATCTGGTTATAAAGTGGCAGAGAACTTGGCTGAACTGTATTCCGCTGTCAGATGGCAAGGATTGAACTTAGGTATTTAGCTAAGAAGATTTTTAAAGGGTGGAAGAGGTGGCCTGGTGTCCCTTGGTGCTTACAGTAAAGTGCAGTGAGGAAGGATAGACTGGACCCCCTGCACTTCTAAGGTTTCTGAGAAGTGTATCCCAGCAGAGCACTGCCAACAGGAGCCGAAAGCATCAAAGATGGATGAAATGAAGGGAGACTGTTCGATTTCTGAAATCCACAGCCAGGAAACAGGCTGATAGAGGCACTCGGCTGCAAGCACCTGGTATCCTCCGAGAAACAGGAAGGACGGCCCTGAGCCTGGAGGATGGAGCTCTGAGCCACAGAAGATTATTCTCAGGCCTTGAAACCTTGTAGAATTTACCCTGCAGGATTTCGAGCTTGCTTTAGACCAGTGGTCTTTTTTCTTCTTCCATTTTCTCCCTTTTAGGCTAGGAACGTATAGACTATGTCTGTCTTACCCACAGGTGGGGAAGGAGCAGAGAGAGGGAGACCGAGGATCCTAGTGGGCCATGCACTGGCAGCAGAGAGCCCAATGTGGGGCTCAAACTCTTGAACCGTGGACACTTAACCATTTAACCACTGGGCCACCCAGGCACCCCTACCCTTGTATTGTAGAAGCTGACCAGTTGCACAGGTCCACAAGGGGAGGGGAATTGTGCCTCAGGGTGTATCATACCCACAGTCTCACCCACACCTGATTTAGATGATAACACTTGGAACTTTTGGAGTTGATGTCATTTTGATGAGATTTAATGTGGGAATGGGTTAAGACCCAGGGATGTTGGGGGGGCACGTGGGTGGCTCAGTCAGTTAAGCGTCCGACTCTGGGTTTTCACTGACAGCGTGGAGCCCGCTTGGGATTCTCTCTCCCTCTCCCTCTGTCCCTCCAGCTCTTCTGTGCTCTCTTTCTCTCTCTCTCTCAAAATAAGTAAATAAACTTATATAAAAAAATGACTTGAGGATGTTGGGAAGGAATGAATGCATTTCACACAAGAGGGCCAGAGGGCAGACTGTAGTGGGTTGGAAAGTGTCCTCCCAAAAGTCATGTCCGCCATGTGTTAGGCCACTCGTGTTGCTATAACCACGCACCACAGACCGGGTGGCTTATAAATGACAGGAATTTATTTTTAGTGATTATGGAGGCTGGAAGTCCAAGGTCATGGTGCCAGCGTGGTAGGGTTCCGGTGAAGGTTCTCTTCCAGGTTGCAAATGGCCAGTTTCTCACAAAGTACAAGGGGATAGGGATCTCCCTTGGACCACTTTTATAAAGGCACTGATTCCATTCATGAGGGCTTCACTTCATTTGTGGGGTTTCCCAAAGACCCCACCTCCTGATACCACCACGCTGGGCATTAGGTTTCCAATCTATGAATTTTAAGAGGACACGAGCACTCAGACCATCACAACCCCAAACTTTAGAATGTGACCTTACTTGGAAATAGGGTTCTTTTTTTTTTTAGATGTAATTACGATGCGATCACACTGGATTAGGGTGGGCCTGAAATCTGATGACTTGGTGTCATTGTTAAGGCCGTCTCAAGAAACTAACACAGAACCCTTATATATTCTTCTGAATTATATAAGACAATTCAACATTCAACATAGGTTAATGCCTCCTCCTGTGTGCAAGCCATGTAAAGCTTTGGCTCAGGACCTGGCATATAGTAAGTGCTCAGTAAGTGCTCTTTATATGTTATTGCTGTTGAACGTTTCAAAACTCCTCTTAGGGCTAACAGGTAGAGCTTTCCCACCCCCTACCCTACATCTCAAATCAGAGTAAGTCCAACTTTCTTTTCTTTTTTTTTTAATTTTTTTAATGTTTACTTATATTTTAGAGGGAGAGAGAAAGTGCGCAAGCAGGGGAGGGGCAGAAAGGGAGGGAGACAGTGTCCAAAGCAGGCTCCAGGCTCTGAGGTGTCAGCACAGAGCCCCACATGGGGCTTGAATTCATGAGCTGTGAGATCATTACTGAGCCAAAGTCAGACTGAGCCACCCAGGTGCCCCCCAATTTTATTTTTATACATACTAAGAGATTAGAGCTTAAGAAAGTTTCCCAAGAAATGACATTCCCAGTGGACAAAATGGTAAGTGCTTTAAAGAAGATATAAAGTGTTTTTTTAAAACATCTATTGATTTTACTTTTTTCCTTCTTTTTTTTTTTTTAAGTTTATTTATTCCGTGGGGGAAGGGGAAGAGAGAGGGGGGAGAGAATCTCAAGCAGGCTCTGCACTGTCAGCGCAGAGGCTGACTCAGGGCTCAAACTCATGAACTGCAAGATCATGACCTGAGCCAAAATCAAGAGTCAGACATTAACCGACTGAACTACCCAGATGCCCCAAGATATAAAGGGTTTTAAAAAAAAGCTTTACGGCTGCTATGCAGGGGTTTTTGCCTAAAAGCTCACCTAAGAACAGGTTTCCTCAAGCTCAGCACTGTTGATGTCCTAGGTGACTGCTGTTGGAGGCTGTCCTGTGGGGTGCAGGATGTTTAGCAGCATCCCTGGCCACTAGATGCCAGTAGCATCCCCCCAGTTGTTACAACCAAAACTGTTTCTGGACTTCATCAAATGACCTCTGGAGGGGAAAAATCACAAACTCACCTTAGCTGAGAACCACTACCTTAGACATAGGTCTTTAAGGGGTTAGTGGATGTTCTGCCAGGCTGGGGCTGCATTTCCTACGGAGAAAACTAGGAGAGCCAAAGCTTGGGTATATGAAAGGCATACGTGTGCCTTTTAAGTAAGAAACACTGGCGCTGGGTCATAGGTTCAAAGTGTGGGTTACTGGAAATACAGGGTACATCATACTCCTGGAATCACACTAATACCATTACTTTAGTTCCTGAACTGAACTTCTTTTAGTCCCTAATTTCCCTGATATAGCTAAAGAATCTTAGAATATATACTGCATTTGAAGGTCATCTAGTCTAACCTCCCACCTGATTCAGAAGCCAATATCCCTCCTAGGTGATGTTAGTTAGACACCTCTAGTGATGAGAAACCTGACCTTGCAAGGCTGTGCTTCCTTAGCATTTTTTTTAATGGCTTTCAAGGCTAGAAATGGCTTGTTATTGTTTGAAATTCAGTGTTAGCATGGTTTGTATTGTCCTCTAGTCCTATTTGATTTCCCTTAGAATGATCCTTCTTGAAGAAGCCAGTTTTCCATGGCATTCTGGAAATGAGCTGCTGAATCTTTATTGAAAACCTACGTCAATCACAGCCTAGCAAAATAGAGATGAGCTCATAGCTACGGACATTTTAAGGCTGCTTGGTTTTTCCATCACTGGTGGCTCTCAAACACCAACATTCAATTCCAGCCCATATTCATCTCCGTCCTCAATCTCCAGGGTTGATTAAACTCCCTGATTTGTTTCCTCAAGGGAAGTGGAATATTCCCCAAGATTCAAAATCTATTCATAGCCATCTCGTCAGTAGGTAATTACTCTCTACCACAAAGCACAAGCACCCAGAACAAGATCACATTATTTTCAAAAAGAATAAGCAGTACTATAAAAATCGACAATAAATCAACCCCAAGAATCATGACAAATTCCAGAACAGTCACCTCTGTTACCTGATGAAAAATGACAAAATACATGAACTAGTTGGCAAATAAGGAATTCAGATCCCTTGAGATCTTGGAAATTCCCTTGAGTGTAAATATGATGAGATTTTTTTTTTCTATACAGAAAATATTTGGCTATTTCAGGAAAGGAGAGCCACAGATTTTAATAGGAAATGGAAAATGAGGCCCCCAGTGTGGGGGAAGCTTTAGATCTACACTGGTCAAAAAAGAAAGGTCGTTAATCTTCCCCTCTCTGTAGCTACCAAGTGATTTATCAGCGCGGATCAGCATGTGCCTGGGTGAATAGGGACAGAATAGGCTTATTGTTGTCTCTTACTCTCAATAGGAAATAGAGCCTCAACTGCAGTGTCATGAGGGGAGGCCACTCATGAGGTAGTTCACTTCCATGAGCTCACTTTTAGATTAATTCTTGGTTCTTCATGAGACCACCAGGCCAAGTAGACACATCATTTATATAAACCCCAGAGGACTGACTGCCCCTTCCCTCAATGTCAGGTACTCTCTATTTTATGCCACCCCAGGATGCCCTGGTTTTCAGAAATGTGATGATTCAGAAACGAACTTGAGGAAACGAAAATGACGATTAACACTGTCATTTCACTGCACTAGTCTGGCCATAGAAAAGTCACTTCACCAGCAACCCTCCAGAACCCCACATGATCTGCAAATGCCCCGGGGCCACAGCTGTCCTCCTTAAGACAGGACTCTGAGTCATAACGGCATTTTCCACCCTGTAGAAATGAGCAAAGAACCTCCAAAGTCTTCACAAAGTCATTGTCGCAAGGATTTCAACAAAGCATTCTCTTCCAGTTGTCACATCCTACAAGGTGAGAGCTTCCCAACATTGAACATCAAACCCCAAAGAAGAGGTGTGGTTGGTGAGGAGCAAGATGGCTCCCCCCCAAATAAACAGACCAAATGATAGCCTGCAAAGTTCTTGACGTGGCTTGGCATTGTAACTGGGTTTGGGAGAGCTATGAGAGGAAAAATCCGGTGTTGGATATTGACCAAATCCCTGGAACACGTGAAAAGAAGTCCATGAGGCAAATACTGACTTAGAAACACACAGAGCAATTAGATATAGAACGAATATAAATACAGAAGCTTTGAGAGACTTGGCAATCTATAATCATTCGGAATCTGCTGATTTTGTAGGTTTGCATATTCAAAACAAATCCAGATTCTTTCCAGAATTTGTTCATTGGGTCCAATGGACATGAACGAAATGGAAAATGTATAAATCAAAGGAAAAGATTACCCCATGATCTGATAATGATGATTCTTAAATCTTTTTGTAAACCTCGTTTAGAACAGAAAAATATTTGACCCACACTGAATAATCCAGCTCTCTTGGGGCATCTGGGAGGCTCAGTTGGCTAAGCATCTGACTTCCACTCAGGTCATGACCTCATGGTTAGTGAGTTCTAGTTCCACATCAGGGATCTCTGCTGTTAGCACAGAGCCCACCTTGGATCTTCTGTCTCCCTCTCTCTCTGCTCCCCCCCTTAAAAATAAACATTTTTAAAAGGATTTGAATAATCCAGCTCTCTATACTTGAAAGATCTAGGAAAAATTCTGAGTTTAGTGTGCCATATAGCTGTATGATTATGGCTGATCTGATTATCTATACCATATTGCAAGAGAAGAAAACTAGGGGCACTTGGGTGGCTCAGCAGGTGAAGCGTCTGAATTAGGCTCAGGTCATGATCTCACAGTTCATGAGCTCAAGCCCTGCATGGGGCTCTATGCTGGCAGTGTGGAGCCTGCTTGGGATTCTCTCTCTCTCTCTCTCTCTCTCTCTCTCTGTCTCTCTGCCTCTCCCTCTGCCCCTACCCCACTTGTACATGCGCTTTCTCTCCCTCTCTCTCAAAATAAATAAATAAGCTTAAAAAAAAAGAGAGAAAGAAGAAAACTAAAGGGAAAGGAGGAGAAGGGTAAGGATGTGTGGTGTTGGCAAACTGGAAAGAGCTCCATAAAGCCAGGACTCAGCAGTTTTGGATTTCAGCATCAACTCAACCATTAACCAGCTCTGTGACTTAGGGAGAATTACTTGGGTTTTCTGAGCCTCAGTTTCCTCATCCACAGTATGAAGGGCTTCAAATAAGATCTTTTCCTTCTCTTAAACTTTATCAATAAACTCTCTGTTTTCTTTCTGAAACCAGTCACGACATTTTGTTTAAATAGACCCCAAGCTCACTGAGGGACCTTGGAGTGTCTTTTGACATCTTTGCCTTTGTGTCTCCATTTGTAGACCCCCAAGTATTGTGTGGAGGTGTTGCGAGAAAACAAGATGACACAAGCTTATTTATACAAAACCCTAGGGAGAGAGCAAAGTCGTTTAAATCTACCAATTAACTCCAAATTTCATTTTATTCAGGAATTTCCTCTAACCAAGCCCCAGTTGCTACTCAGTCATAAGAATGATTTATACCCAATGGATGTTCTTTAATATCCCCTTCTAGGATTTCCAGATTTACCAAAAATATGGGACACCGGGCTGCATTTGAATTTCAGATAAATAATGAATATTTTTTTAAATAAATGTCGCAAATGTTGCATGGAATAGACTTGTGCTAAAAATTTATTCATTGTTTGCAATGAATGTCAAGATTAACTGGACACTCCATGCCTCCATATGTTATCTAGCAACTCTTTATCTACCTTTACTTTGGTGGCGATAGATGAATCTTAAATGATGTGCATGTGTGTGTGTGATAATTAATTGAGTTGCATACTTTTGTATAGCCCCTCTCGATTAAAAAAAAGTTAATGTTTCTAAATGATGTTTTAATTGTTCTTGAATAATAAGTCTGGGCTATACATCGTTATCTCTCTCTCTCTTTCTTTCCCCTTTCCAGACTTATGGAGTATCTTTTGTGGGGGATATTTTTATGGAATGTTTTTCATGAGCGTCTCAGAGTGCCTTGTTTGGACATTTGCAAGAGACTGACTGGACCACTCTATGGGGAGAGATGAGTAGAAGAGTAAGGAGGAGAATAGGAGAAAGGGAAGGTATGATCAGGAGGAAATTTTAAAAGCATTTAGCATCAACCAATTTGACATCAACCTCTCCTTCATATTTGCTATTTATCCTTTTTTAAATTTATTTATTTATTTTGAGAGAGAGAGAAAGTGTGTGTGTGCATGTGCATGCACACAAGCAGAGGAGGAGCAAGAGAGAGAATCCCAAGCAGGCACCGCACTGTCAGCACAGAGCCAGACAGGGAGCTCAAACCCACAAACTGTGAGATCATGACCTGAGCCAAAATCAAGAGCCTGACATCCAACTGACCGAGCCACCCAGGCACCCCACCATTTCTTTATCTGATCATAGTAGGCCATGGGGCCTGATAAACCATAAACTAAAAATTGATCGGTCCCTACACAAAAACTTACGTGTGGATGTTCATAGTGACTATGTTGATAAGGGCCAAAGACAATGGGAACAACCCGAACATCCATCTACAGATGAACAGACAAATAGATTGTGGTATATCCGTGCAATGGAATATTATTCAGCCATAAAAAGGAACAGAGCACTGACACAGGATACACCATGGAGGAACCTTGGAAACATGATGCAAGTGAAAGAAACCAGACACCGAAAGCCATCAATTGCATGATTTCATTTATATCAAATGTCCAGAATAGGTAAATCCATAGAGAAAGGAAGTAACCGAGAGGATTCCAGGGGCTGTATGGAGGGGGTATGGTGAGTAACTGCTGAGGAGGGTGTGGTTCCTTTACTTTCATTTGGAGTGATGAAAATGTACTAAAATTAGATAATGGGATGGTTGCACAAGTCTGTGACCATACTGAAATCCACTGAATTGTACACTTTCAAAGGATGACTTTTGTTTTTTTTTCAACTAATCTTTTTTTAAATATGAAATTTATTGTCAAATTGGTTTCCATACAACACCCAGTGCTCATCAAAGGATGACTTTTATGATATGTGATTGTATCTCAATAAAGCTGTCAGTTTTTAAAAAGTCAATGCATTTAAAAATAAACAACAACAACAACAACAACAACAACAACAACAATAAAACCTTGCTTAGATCTCAGGTGATGCTACAGAACCACCCAAACAGAGCCATTTCTTTTCTTTCTTTCTTTCTTTCTTTCTTTCCTTCTTTTCTTTTCCTTTCCTTTCTTTTCTTTTCTTTTCTTTTTTGTTTTGAGA
This sequence comes from Panthera uncia, assembly GCF_023721935.1. Classification (NCBI taxonomy): domain Eukaryota; kingdom Metazoa; phylum Chordata; class Mammalia; order Carnivora; family Felidae; genus Panthera; species Panthera uncia. Next base: position 89,358,532 of record NC_064808.1, on the reverse strand, counting down.
GAGAGAGGAAGAGAAAGAATCCATGCTTGGCATAGAGCCTGATGTGGGGCTCAATCCTACAACCATGGGATCACAACCTGAGCCAAAATCAAGAGTTGGACACTCAAGCCTCAACTAACTGACCCACCCAGGAGCCCCCAGAGCCATTTCTTGTTTTTTTAAAAATTTTTTAATATTTGTTTTTGAGAGAGAAAGAGCACAAGCAGGGGAGGGAAAGAGAGAGAGAGGGAGACACAGGATTGAAGTAGGCTCCAGGCTCTGAGCTGTCAGCACAGAGCCTGATGTGGGGCTCAAACCCACAAGCCGTGAGATGACCTAAGCCAAAGTCAGACGCTTAACCGACTGAGCCACCCAGGCCCTCCCAGAGCCATTTCTAAAAAGCCAACAGAGTAACAAGTCTTGTTACTAGTATTTGAGTGCCTTTCATTCAAGGAGCTTTAAGATTACTTTTTATTAAACTTGTTTTTATCATTTAATTTTCACAACATCCCCAAAAGGAGGTACCATTACCCTCTGTCTCTGGAGAAGAGGAAACGGACTCTGAGAGACAGATTGATTTGGCTGAGACGGACACAGGTAAGTAAGGTGTACGGCAGGGGTTCCACCCCAGTGCCATCTGACTCCTAAGTTCACACCCTGTCTGTCCATCACAGAAACCATGAAGGAGCGGGATTCTAGTTCACTGCTGGCTGCCCTGACATTCACTCCTTCCTCTTCAGAAGTTCTTTCTCCCTAGTGGATCTTGTTTGGTTTTGTTTTTACTACCTTCTTAACCTTCCCAACCTTATTGCATGGTTAGTTCTTGCCTTACCTGCTGCTTGGAAATTTCCTCGTCTTGAGTACAAGATGTTTGGATTCTCAGAGCCCTACAAAAGCTCCATGTGGTGTTTTGCCTGCAACCAAAACTTAATGTCAGAATTTGCCCACATGTGAGATGTTTTACACTGTGTCTCCCAGCCCCGATTCCTTTCTTGCTGCTGCTGAGACACACTTTAGTACAGAAAAACATCAAGAGATCTAGATCCTGGTGTCCAGTTTGAACACCATATAGCCCTACTCCAAGTCCCCCTGAACTGGATTATAGAGTGAGTTTAAAAAAAAAAAAATTTAATGTTTTTATTTTTGAGACAGAGCATGAGCAGGGGAGGGGCAGAGAGAGAGGGAGACACAGAAACTGAAGCAGGCTCCAGGCTCTGAGTGGTCAGCACAGAGCCCGACACGGGGCTCGAACTCACAGAGTGTGAGATCATGACCTGAGCTGAAGTTGGGCGCTTAACCAACTGAGCCACCCAGGCGCCCCAAGAGTGAGTTTTTAATTGATCGGAGGCTTCTCCGTGAGGCCACTCAGAGAGCTGGGCATCTTTCCTTCTTTTCCTCAGCAAAGAGGGCTGCTTCCCCTCCCCTCTTCCACAGGACTACCTCCCACCGCTTCCAGCCCTCCACCCCTTGCTGACTTTCTCTGTGGCTGCCAGGTTGCCATGCCAATAATGTTCCCATGGTTACCGAGATGAGCTGCTGCCTTCCCATAGGCAGTGCCCTCCACCCAAAGAGAAAGGGAGACCATTCTGCCTCCAGGGCAAAAACAAGGACTAAAGGGGGCCTCAGCCCAGGGAACATTAGAGGACAGATATTGTCAATCTCTGATGTTTCCAGGCGGGACCTTGGACCAAACCCCCCTGCCTTCACACAAGTTCTCTCTTCCCTAAACCTAAGGAGAGAGGTGCCTGGCACTTGTTCAAGTCCATTGTTTTGCCTAGTGAGGGGTCCGAATAGATACCACATTGTGAAGATCAAGTTAATATGTAAATATACTAATACATCTGGGCTCTTTGTCTAGCTAGGAAAATGGCAAAATGCAAAACATGCTTTGCTGTCGCTACAGTTGGATGTCTTTGCCTGGAAATCTGCTTTTCTCCTTATGGTCCTCCTCCCTGGATTAACTATCTTAGGTCACACCACATTTTTTAAAAATCCAAGTTAGTTTTCTTGCAAATACAAATTCATTTTAATATAAAATTAAAAATAAAGACAAATTTTAAAAATGATTTACAGTTCCAAAATCAAAATATTTCTTCTTTTTAAAATACACATTTGTGGGGGGGAGCTGGTGCCTGGCTGGCTCGGTCAGTAGAGTGTGCAACTTTTGATCTCGGGATTGTGAGTTTGCACCCCACGTTCGGTGTAGACTACTTAAAAATAAAATCTTAAAAAAATATAATAAAATAAAAAATAAATAAAATACACATTTTTGTTGATACTGGGTTGTCTTCTGTTGATGTAGAACATCATTTCTGAAATACGATTCACTTTATCCAGATTTTGCTATGGTGAATTTTCTCTCTGTATTTATCAGTTGTCAAATAAAAAACTGGAAAATCCTCAAAATAAAACAAAACACACAGTTACCTTCAGTACCTAGAAGCTCGGCATAATTTTCTCTTTGAGAAAATTGTTCTTCCCCAATACCAGTGAGAGAAAAGAGACTCTCTTTTTTTTTTTAAGTTTATTTATTTATTTTGAGAGAGAGAGTGCAAGCAGAAGAGGGGCAGAGAGAGAGAAAGAGAGAGAGACCGCCAAGCAGGCTTCCCGCTGCTAGTGCAGAGCCTGCATCGGGCCATGAACTCACGAACCGTGAGATCTTGATCTGGGCTGAAACCGAGAGTGGGACGCTTAACCGACTGAGCCACCCAGGTGCCCCAAGAGACTCTGATCTTTGAAGATGGAAAATCCACATCCAGATGAGTTTGCATAAACAGAACTTACTAAAATAGCCCTTTTTCTTCCATTAGATCCCCCCTATATTTCCTAGTCACTTCCCCACAATTTATTGTCCCTTGAAATCCAAACCCACTTTCTTTTGTTAAAAGAATATATAAGCCCCCAAGTCTAAATGCTTCTTTGCTTTTCACTTCTTTTCTGTGACCTCCTATGTACATAAGCTAAGTGTCTTTTCTCCTGCCAATCTATCTTTTATCAGTTTAATTCACAGTCTCCAGATACAGAAATTAAGAGAGTGGAGAAAAATTTTTTCCTTCCTAACACACTTTTGTTCATAGCAGCATTATTTACAATAGAAAAGAGTTGGAAACAACGTAAAAATCCATCAACGGATGAAAGGATAAACAAAATGAGGAATATACAGACAATGGAAGGTTTTTGAGCCTTAAAAAGGAGGGAAACTGATACATGCTATATAGCATGTGTTACTCTTAAATATAAAACTGTCAGTTATTTTACCAGCAAAAAAAAAAAAAAAAAAAAAAAAAGAAGGTGGGGGAGAATGTTATTCAGAAATAGCAGAGAATTGACATCTGGCATGAGCAAGCTATGTCAAAACCATAGGCAAGTCTGCAGAGAGCAAAGGGAAGGAAGACTCTTTTACATAGGAAAGGAGAAAGTTGGGAGGGTTGTTCTACACAAAAACTCCATTGGAGTAACCTGGGAGACTGAAATGTAGTTGCTTTTCATTTGCTGAGCTGTGACTCTCTCTCTTTGGCCAAGCTGTTGCTGGGGAAGGAGGAAAGCTTTCCTTCCTCCTGCTGATCCAGATAGTAAAGTAATATCCATGGGCAGAGTCCATCTCTTCCTGTTGGGTCTGCAATTAAGGAAGAGTGATAGGGTATGAGAGCTCCCCCTGCTGGCCTCCTGACTCCATTCTGAACGAGGTTTCCTTTTACTAATTTTCACACTTGGATGCACCTTGAAGACATTTGCTAAGTGAAATAAACCAGTCACAAAAAGGCAAATACTGTATAATTCCATTTATAGGTATGTAGAGTAAATTCATAGAAACATAAAGTGGTGGTGGTCGCCAGGGGCTGTGGGAAGAAGGAAACCGGGAGTTATTTAATGAGTATAAAGTTTCAGTTTACGAGATGAAAAAGTGCTGAAGATTGGTTGCACCGCAATGTGAATATACCTAACACTATCAAATTGTACACTGACAAAAAGGTTAACTTGGTAAATCTGATGTTATGTGTGTTTTACTATAGTTTAAAAGCCAAACAAACATAGAGTTACCGTGTCATCCAACAACCCCACATCCAGCAATCCTGGGTACATACCCAGGAGAAATGGAAACATATGTCCACACAAAAACCTATGCAGGAACATTCATAGCAGCATTATTTATAATAGCCAAAAAACAGAAACAAGCCAAAAAAAAGTCCACCAACTGATGAATTGACCAACAAAATGTGGTATATCCAAACAATGGAATATTATTCAGCTACAAAAGGAATGAAGTGCTGATACGTGGTCTAACATGAATGAACTTGGAAAGCATTGTGCTAAGTGAAAGAAGCCAGACGTGAAAAGCTACAGAGTGTGTGATTCCATTTATATGAAATACCCGGAATAATCATCTATAGAGACAGAAACATTAGTGTGTGCTTAGGGCTAGGGGAAAGAGGTGGGAATGGGGTGAGACAGTTAATGGGTATGGTTCATGCTGGGGGCAAAAAAAAAAAAATCCTAAAATTAGATTGTGGTGATGGCTGTATAATTCTGTGATATATTGTAAACCATTGAATTATATACTTTACATGGGGGAAATGTATGGTATGTGAATTGTATCTCAATAAAGATGTCTAAAAACTGAAAAAAGTCAAAAGGAAACATTTAGGTCTTAGCAAATTCCTGTGTTCTAATTGCTCTCGTAGCTTAACAAGAAAAATCAAAAAAGCAGGGCCCCCTGACCTGACTATCCCCCTGGTTAACTAAGGAGGGATTCTTTTAAGATTGTTCTGGGGGCACCTGGGTGGCTCAGTCAGTTAAGTGTCTGACTCTTGATTTTGGCTCAGGTCACGATCCCAGGGTCATGGGATGGAGCCCTGCTTAAGATTCTTTCTGTCTCCCTCTGTCCCCCTCTGCTGCTCATGTGCTCTCTCTCACTCTCCCTAAAAAAAAAAAAAAAAAGAAAAAAAAAACCTTTTTTTTTCCTGGGCTCAGCAATTCTGTCCAGAAACCTTACTTTTTCTTAACTCTGCCATAAGTGTATTCCTTCTTTAATTCCTGGGCTTCGTCAAGGTGAAGGTGGAATAGAAAAGACTACTTCTTAAGCCTTTATTGGGAGGGAAATCCCTAACATTATACTGTGTTGTCCCAGGTGACTTATTTCTCTTTTGCCTCAGTGTCATCATATCTGAAATGGTAACAATAATGTAACTGGGGAGCAGGGGTGCAAAAGCAGCTGGGTCTGGGGGGCCCAAATAGACCAGGTTTGGCCATTTGTCACTGATAGACTCCAAAAGCAGGGAAAGGAAGGTGGGGAAACAAAGGAATTTATTTCAGTGAGGCCAACACCAAGGAAGACAGCAGACCGGCATCTCAAAGACTGTCTCCAAAGTGTCAAATATTTTTCCAGGTTTATATAAGGAAAATGTGGGACAAAGGTCGGTGGGTACAGGCAGGTGGGCAGCAAAAGTCAGGTCAGTCATTGTCTTGGAGTCAATCACATGGGGTCTTACTGGCAATTGTTACTGCCTGGGGTGGGGGTGGGGGTAGTTGCAGTTCTTATCAAGGGACGCTCTGCCCACACGGTCTTTTGCCTAAATTAAAGATAAGCTAGAAAGAAGAACTTAATTAGAAAATAGATGCTGAGGTCATAATGGAGGTAGAAGTCCTCTTTCAAAAATAAATATACCTGGGGCATCTGGGTGGCTCAGTCGGATGCTTATTGGACTCTTGATTTTTGTTCAGGTCATGGTCTCTTAGTTTGCGAGTTCAGTCCTCGAGTCTGCCTCCGTGCTGGACCACTGAACCTGCTTGGGATTCTCTCTCTGCCCATGCTCTCTCTCTCTCTCTCTCTCTCTCTAAATAAATAAATAAATAAATAAACTTAAACATTTTTTTACAAATAAGCTGGTTTATGACAAACTAGCAGGAGAAAAGTATACACATTTTATTCAATATTTTTTATGTAACCATGGGAGTCTTCGTGAGGAAAAGGAAGATCCCAAGAAGCAGTCAGGACCAAGAGCTTATATACTTTTTAAATAAATGATAAATTTGTGGAGAAGTGAAAAGACAAAGGGGTTTGAAGCAAAGGCAGTAAACTGTGGGAAAGTCACTGGGAAATATGTAGGGGAAATTACTGAAAGATCAGCGTTATTTTGTAGGTCTGTTTGTACAAATCCATTTCAGCATCAACTCCCAGTCTCTGGTGACAAGAATGTTCTTGTCTGGCTGGTAAGGGAAGGCGCTTTTCTCATGGGAAATTTTTTGACCAGCTTTTAGGTAGAAAGGGGTAGTCAGAGAGTCTTTCCTGCATCTGTTTTCCCCAGCGCCTTCAACTCAAAATAATCAATATACCAAAGCAGCACATTTTGGCGTGGGGTGTTCTGGACCTCTCATTGCCCTTGAGCTACTTTGCAATTTCGTAAATTGCAAATTACTCCTAGAAATGCAAAATAAGTCTTGCCTATAGACATGCAAATTCACTCAGCCAAATGGAGGTTGCCTTCCCTCTTCACTGCACCTTGGGGGGGAAAAGGTCAGATTAACAGCCATTTGTAAATTCATTTTGATATTCCTTTACTCCACATAAATTTGTGTTTCTTTGACTTCTCCTTTAAACTGGTTGTAACATTCTACTGCTTCCCGCATTAATAATTAATTTAGTTTTTAACATGTGTTGTTGTTGCTTCTAATCTCTGAGAGAGTCCTGTTATGATAGGAAAAGATAGGATAAAGTAGGCAGAGAGGGAAAGATTAGGACCTGAGGCCCCTGGGTGGGAAAAAACACATATTACAGGACAATACTGGGAGTGCCTGACCCCAGCAAACGCCCTTAGGCTTCAGGTTCCTCTTAAGAATGTAAAGACACCACCTACTCCCCCTCAGAATTCCTTCAGGAATTTGCCAAAAGAACTGACTGAAAAAAAGTAGACCATAAAACCTGTGTGACCCACAGGGAACGGTTTGGCCATAGACCACCCTTCCTACAATGGACACGAGTCAATCAGGAATGGACAACCCAGCACCTAGAGTTATCCAGCCAATAAGGTAAGACGTAAGAAGGAGCAAGGGGGAAGGGAAAGGGGGGTGGGGGGCAGCCAGAGCCTTACAAAACAAAGTCCCTTGTCTATAGTCAAGGGTGTTCCCCTTCAAATGACCCCTCTCTGCAAACAGAGCTTTCATATTCTTCTTCCTTTTTTTTTTTTTTTTCAGCGTTTTTCATTTATTTTTGGGACAGAGAGAGACAGAGCATGAACGGGGGAGGGGCAGAGAGAGAGGGAGACACAGAATCGGAAACAGGCTCCAGGCTCCGAGCCATCAGCCCAGAGCCTGACGCGGGGCTCGAACTCACGGACCGCGAGATCGTGACCTGGCTGAAGTCGGACGCCCAACCGACTGCGCCACCCAGGCGCCCCATTCCTTTCTGATCTTCTACTCTAATAAACTTCTGTCTGCCGCTCGTTCTTTGTCCACCTCTTTCTTCTTTGAAGCCGCGAGACAACACACTGCAGGTATTGAGGCAAAGAACCCTGCAACAATAAGAGCTTAAATTTACAGAGTACTGAGTGTCAGACACCAGTTTATGTACTTTATCTGCGGAGCACCTGGGTGGCTCAGTCGGTTAAGTGTCCGACTTCGGCTCAGGTCTTGATCTCACGCTTTGTGAGTTCAAGCTCCATATGGGACTCTGCACTGACAGCTCAGAACCTGGAGCCTGTCTTCAGATTCTCTCTCTCTCTCTCTCTCTCTGCCCCTCCCCCGCTCACACTCTATCTCTCAAAAACAAATAAACATTAAAAGAAAGTATTTTAAGTACTTTATTATTTAATTATGTAAGCACTTTATTTGCATTATTCCTATGAGCTAGGTACTGAGAACCAAAACCTTCCCTTCCCATCTACAATCACAAGACTGCAATTTCACTGTATTGGTTGGCATTACTTGACTGGGACAGTCCTGGGCTCTCCTGCCCAAGCAAATAGCTCTATTGTACATTACATGAATTTGCCATCCACCCTTCAGTGGAAAGCATTAATAGATGGCTTGTAGGTGACAATTCTTTGATTCACATTATTTGGCAATAAAAAGAAATTAAACACTTTCTTTGCTACAACATGGATGGACCCAAAAACATTTTGCTAAATGGAAAACAAATCACAGAGGATCACTTCTTGTATGATTCCATTCACAGGAAACAGCATAGTTATGGAGACCCACTTCAAGACCTCAGAGCCCATTTAAAGATTATTTTAAACGGAAGACTTTGATATACAGCAGAAACAGGAAGAAGCCTTTTCAGAGGCTCCCTTATATAACTAAAAAAAAAAAAAGTCTTTCAAGCCTGAAACCGTCATAAACACCCTCAGGGTACTTCGCTTCCAGAAAGAAGATGGGCCTCTCACATGGGGAAGATAAATGGCATAAACCAACTTTATTACAAACTGTCATACTTTCCCCTTGCTTCCTTAAAAGCCCATTTGTCTTTCCTGAGAACAAACAAAGAAACCCCACCAAACCTTTTGTTCTTCCCATAGAAACCCTTTGTTGCCCCCTTTCTTTTCTCTTTTAAATTGATATATAAACCCCAATCTCTAGCTGTTCAGAGAGCCTCTTGAGCTGAATGATCCAACATGCCTATAAAATAAGCTTCTTTTCTTCTGTTCATCTGTCTATTGCTAATTCAAAGGCCCCCATTACGGAACCTAACTTGGTAGAGGAAAAATTTTCTCTCCCAAAACAGGCAAAGAGAATAGGTAAATCTATATTAGAGACAGAAAGTGCATCTGGATCTGCCTAGTGGTGGTGGCTGAGGTGGGTACTGGGGAAAATGGAGAATGAGTGCTAATAGGCAGGGGGGTTGTTTTGCGTGTAGTGAAAATGTTTTCAAATTGACTGATGACAGATGCACAAACTGCACTAAGGGCCATTGAATTGTACACTTTAAATGGGCAAATTGTATAATCTGGGAAGTGATGAAGTTTGGGGTGGTGGTGGGGTGGTCCGGAGCCGACAGCCAAGAAAGAATTCTTGAAGACATCTTTGGTGCAAAAAGGTGATTTCTTCGTTAAAGCACGGGGACAGGACCCGTGGGCAGGAAGAGTTGCACTGGGGTCGTGACTGGTAACTCATTATACACCCTCAGGTTGGGAGGGGGTCAGGGATGGAGTAAGTTCGGGAGCAAGGTTTCCAGGACCTTGACAGGCTAGCTGTTTCTAGGGAAATACCATTTATTACCACTTAATAAAACCTCAGTCATGAGACCCTTCAGATGTGTATCAGGGAGCCTTAAGCTTGGGGCATGATTCTCTGCATATGTCTTGGGGCAGTGGAGATAAAGGAAGCAGATTTACAGGATTGTGGAGGTTGGGATAAAGTTAAGCTAAGGTTCTCTTTTGCCCCCAGCGAAGTGTCATCCTTGAGGCATCTGAGGTCCTCAAGGGAAGTTACTCAGCCGGTCTCAAGGATTTGTCAATGGGCTATAAGCAGTAAGGGAATTTAATTTTTTACTTGCCTTAGTTTCCCACATTACCATGGCAAGCACTTAAACCCCTTTCCTTTGTTCTTGGGTAGCCAGGAGTATCCAAGGAATATCACACATATTCCACCGGGCTGGGGTGGAGGAGGGGCGGTGCCAGCCTATATTTTGCCCTAAGCTTGCCCCAAACTCCTTCATCAGTACTTATATATCTCAGTATAGTTTTGTTTTGTTTTTTAATTCTCTAAATCCTTCCTCTCAAATCCTCACCTTTTCCCACCAATCCTGGACTGTTGCATCATGATTCTTATTCAATCTTATCCTATATCAACTCCCTGGTATTGAAGACAATTGCTTGAAACGAAATTTCATATTCTCCGTACATTTTCACTTACCTTCCCCCTTTGAGACACTGCCTAAGCTTTGTCCAAGTGAGGTGTTTCTCCATATTAAACTCAGCTTTGTCCTGCTGACAGTAAGGGCTAGTTTGAGAGTCAGTGTGTGATTGTGTGTGTGTGTGTGTGTGTGTGTGTGTGTGTGTGTGGTAAAATATACATACCATAAAACTTAGCATAGACACCATTTTTTAAAGTTTATTTATTATAAGAGAGAAAGAGCGCAAGTGGGGCAGGGGCCGAGAGAGAGGAAGAGAGAATCCTAAGCAGGCTCCTCATTGTCACTGTAGAGCCCCCTGAGGGACTTGAACCCACGAACCAGGAGATCATGACCTGAGCCAAGTCAGACACTTAATCAACTGAGCCACCCAGGTGCCCCTAGCATATTCACCATTTCTAAGTGTACAGTTTGGCATTCAATACATTCACATTACTTGCAACCCTCATCCCTATCTGTCTACAGAACTTTTTCATTATCCCAAACTGGAACTTCATAACTATGTAACAGTACCCCTCACTGGTCTTCCCTGCTCCCAGCCCCTGGTAACCACTCTTCTGCCGTCTATACTCTAGGTATCTAATCTAGGTGGAATCATGCAATCTTTGTTTTTTGTCTGGCTTTTTTCACTTAGCATAATGCTTTCCAGGTTCATCTGGGCAGCGTGTATTGGACTTTCATTCCATAAACCCCTCAATTCATCCACATTCAAACCTCAATTCATAATCTTTGGTCTTCTATCTTTTACTCTGTTTTGTCCTCCCCCTAATTTCTGAAACACAAAGCTGATCTCATTCCTTCCCTGATTCCAATGCTTTGTTTGTTGTTGTTGTTTTTTTTTTAACTAATCTCTACACCCAACGTGGGGCTCAAACTCAAAACCCCAAGATCAAGAGTCTCAACTGAGACTGCCAGGTGCCTCTGATTCAAATGTCTTAATGTAAAAGTCAAGAAATGGCAATGCGTGGCTG